>NC_056735.1:933081366-933278866 GCF_019279795.1 Protopterus annectens | reverse complement strand
GTCATACATGCATTTATGTTTCCAATTAGTACTTTGCATAAACTTAAAGCATAACTTTACCAAATTTAAGCTTTTTTTGAAAGTGGGTGTTTCCATAGCTTCCTTGCAGAAGCTTTTGCATTGCTGTAGTCATCATAAATAACCTGAGATTAGTGTATTTGCATACAAGTGTAGCCACATTCTTCACAGATAACCGCTACAAATGTGCAAACCTTCGGACTATGAATACCACACAATGTCTACTAAGGAAACCCATGAACTCATGCAGGGTATCTGAGATCAAAGATAATTACAACTCCTATTTTGTTATACTAGAAAATTAAGAAACAACACCCAACAATGTACAGAATGCATGCTAATTGGCTAAACCTTGTTAGACCCAGTGAATATTGACAATATACTAGCAAATAACTTTAGTGCAAATTTCACTTCTGAGATGACTATTCAAAGTCTTATGATACCTGCATCTCTCAATCCCCCTATCATCACTAAAAATATTTACTGAAAGTGCTGTCTAAGAATAAAAACACTTCTTACATGAATCCAGGTAGCATACAGGACTGTTTGTGTGTTAAATAATACTGCACATGCCCTAGCAACATTGGTTATGCCACTCCATAAAGGTGACCTCTTACTGACCCCAGAAACTATATGTATGTTAGCCTGACAATTCTCATTTGTAAGGCCATAGACACATTATAACAGACTTGATTACAATAAATATTACAATTCTGCTTGAGTTTGTTCTGTAGCAATTTGCTATTGTGAAAGACAGATCTTGCTCTGGCAAACATTTCTGAAAAAGTAACACAAGTGGTTAACAATGGTCAAGGCATTTGACACTGTCCCCCAACCTAGCATAATTAATAAACTAAATGCACTACAAAGAGACCCACATGTGGTAACATGGATAGCTAATTGGATAAAAGACAGAACCCACATGGTGTGAGTGGCTGGGGCTGTGACAGAGGACAGAGAGTATAAAAGTGACCATTAGTGTCCCGCATGACTCAGTGCTTGGACTATTTTTTTTTTTTTATTATTTATTTCTCTGATCTACAAGACTAAAAATAAAGACCTATGAATAACAAAGTCTGTGGATGATTGCAAACTAGAAGTCATTGTCAAATCCATCTCTTACACAGAAGCCCTCCAGCAGGAGATTACACTTATAAATACCTAGTGTGTTGAAAATGGGCTTAAATAAAATGCTAAAAAAATTAAACAGTGTCACGTTTGGCATCCCCCCCCAACATATATCAATGACAATACCCCACTTCAAGAAGATGTCGTTAGAGTCCTGGGAACCTGCAATGATAATTCTGTCTCCATTGATTACCATGTAGCAATGGTTGTCATGGAAGCCCTTACACTTGGTGCAGATGATCATAAACAGAATATCATTCAGATCTAAAAATGTTATTTTTCCCTTGTATTCAGCAATGATCAGACTGATTATAAAATACAACAACATCTTTCAGATGTAACTCACCAGACATATCAAACAGTTATAAAGATCCTTGATGCTCCTAACACAGAGGCCTACATTCCTAAAGCTACCAGAAAAGACTAGAATGACTGTCCCTCCTTCCTGGTACGTATACGCTCATCAATGGAGACCTTTGCCTTGCTTTCTGAATCAGGGACCCTGTAATCCAGGATCATGAATCAAAGAGTCCCACAAATACCAGAACAAGAGATCCAAACCTGCTTCAGAAGATCAAGGAAAAGAGTGTATTCAATTAGCATTTGCAGGACCAGGTAGATAAAGTAAGACAACAGGAATTGGTATTGATAATGGGTGACCTGAATGCACATACAGGGACAGACAGAACTACTGCCTAGGACCACATGTGTGAGGCAACAGGAATAAAGAAGTTGAGGCTGTACTAGACTTCTGCCTGTCTAATGACTTGATGTTGGCAACACATGGTTCAACAAATAGTACAGTCACAAGATCACATAAGAGTGACCGACATGCAATTCAGGTGGAATTCCTCCTAGTGTGGAAAGGACACTGGGGTATAATCAGTGATTGCAAAGTCATCCCCAGTGAAACAGTTAGCCTTTAGCATAAAGCACTGGTTGCCACGATCAGCTGCATACAGTGGTTAGAAAAGGTTCTAAGGTCAAGAGAGATCAGGCTGAAGACCTGGAAATTTAGCAAAGAGAAAGCACAGTAGTCTGAGGAATTACTCAGGGCAACAGCATCTCAGGAAAAAGAGGGAATAAGTGGAGTTGAAGAAGAATGGCAACACCTCAAAACAGCATGTGTGGATACTGTGGAACAGATATACAGTTGGGCCAGGTATGGAAATAAGGAACATAAGGAATGATGGTGGTGGAATCAGAAGTCCAGGAAGTCATCATATGAAATAAGGAAGGAGTGCAGGAAAATGAGAGAAACAGCAAAGATGTATCTGGCTAAGTAATGCTGGTTGGCTAATAAAGAGGCTAATAGAGGAATTGCAATAGCAAAGAACAAGTCATCAGATGCCTTTTAATTTAGTTTTATTTTCTCAGGCACACAGGTATGGCAAATGTACTATGTTGGGCTATGATAGTCTGTCTGGTGCTTACGTCAGATGAGTAGGGCTGTTACTGAGCTGCTTTAGTAGTGCATGGTTTGATTCTTCCAGCCTTTTCATCTACTGTGTGATTCTTAAGTCACTTCACCAGACAGCACTTCGGGGCTGTCCCTGAGAATGGAGATGCATCCAGTGGGCCTTCCCAAGCTGTTAGCAAATGCATTACACATTTGTCTTTTGAATTCCTGTACCCTTCACATAACCAATAATTAGTGCTTCACCATATGCTGCTTGACTACAAATCCCATCATGTCTCTTGTAGTAAAGTGGGATGCCAGAAACATTTTTAATAAATGTGAGTTTCAGACGTAGAGATGTTTACTGCTGCTCATGCTGTCTATTTTCAGTGTGAGACTGTTTTGTTTAGCAAATGTCTGTCAGTGTTTTTATTGTTAAATAGAAAGAAATAAAGTTTTAAATTAAATACATATGTGATTACTGTGAAAGTAAACAAGAAATAGCATGTGCACTGACAGGTTTGAACATTTTTTTTTATGGAACTGGGGAGAGACACTAAAGTAATGAGATATTGGTATGGCTTGGGGGGCATCTCATTACCCTACCTGGGTCCATTTGACCAACTAGACCAGCCTTGCCCTCCTTTGTGGGGGGGGGGGTTACAGTCTAGGCTGTGAATTGTCAGGCAGTAATGATCACAAGACTCAGTAGCAGTGAACGTCCTATGATTCTAAACAGATGTGGTTATGGAACCTTGGAAGCTTTTATGAAGGCATAAGTATTCAGATATAAACAAAGAAACAGTGGAATATGATGGGGAAAGAGAGGTTCAGTTTCACAGGGGATCACTGCACGCCTTGGTTGGTCTCGGTATATCACTGATGTTCTTCTTCTGGCATTTTTATGTGTTCAAATGTATGAAAAGGCAAGTAAGCTCTTCTGGATGTTGTGATACACAGTGAGGGATGGTCCTTTATGATTTTTTCTTGCCAAAAAAAAATATTTTTTGACTTCAGAATTTAAGGTGCATGCAGTTACCTGATGTCTAGAGAATGAAAAAAAAACAGTACTTGAACAAAGTTCAAGAATCTCTGTAGTGTGATAGAAAAACAAAACAAACTTTTATGAACTTCCAAACACTGAATGAGGAAGAATTAGTTGCATTCTCTTTAAAAACAAGTGGGTAACAGCAAGGGCTACAGTATAAGAAGACAATGAGAAGCAATGCAGGAGATGTTTAAGAAGCAGTATTTCAGTGAAAGGGTAGTGATGGGGCAATGGATGATTCTTTACCTGGAAAGAACAGTGATAAATGGAATCACATATTAAAGTGGGTCTATTTTAGAAGCAGGGTATACAAACAGAAATGAACAAGCTAAGATAAACACATCATAATTTTCTGCAAATTCTCGTTTTTTCAGAGTGATGTGAGAACACTTGAGAAGTCACGTGACCATCTCAGAGCTATCCAACAAAAGTTTGGAGACTGTGAGAATCATTTTTAAGTCTTTTAGATATATCAAGCTTGTTCACAGCTTGCAATTCAAAACACTTGTGCGTTCAGTAAATGTTTTACCACAACATCTGCTTTCAGTCAAAGAAGCAGTGCCTGATATAGGTGGAAAGACAAATAGACACCAGACATTATAAAACAAAGGCATGCAGTAAAAAATGTTTAATCATTTTCAGTCAGCGCTGATTGATTCAAATTTCCACAAAAAATGTTTATTTCCTGTTTATTATTAGATGCTGATGACCTATTGATTGAATGGGTGCTGCAGAACTCAGAGGATAAACGTCGAAGAAAGCGGAAGTCTGTCTGAATTTTTAAGATTAAATACAAATGTTTGATTAAACCAGCATTCATCAGAGTTCAAGAATTTATTAGAAAAAGATTGCATAGAAGACATTGATAAAATATGCATCATGACATTTGGAAGAAAAATGCATTTTGAGAGAGAGTACTTTAATTTATTTTATGTACAGTACCGTACTATCCAGCACTGTGGAATAAGAGTGATCGTCAATAATATATGCATCATATAGATATGAGTAAGAACATGCATTTTATGTTGAATAACTGTCTATCACAGTATCAAATTAATTTAGAGTTGATGCAATTTCTGAATGTGGAACATCCTGTTATACCCATGTTTCAAGGTTCCCCAAAGATACACAAAATTCCGATCAAACCATCCTTCAGACCCATAGTGGCAGGTAGGGGGGTGGTTAACAGAGCCTTTTTCAATGTTTGTAGAAAAACATCTTAGACCAGTTTTGGATAAATCAAATGTTTTACTCAATTTACAAAACAGTTCTTACTGGATTTACATATGTTTATGGAGAGCTATCAAGGGAGACAGGAATATATGTTTGCCACCCTAGAAATAGTCTCACTTTTTACTAGCATGCCTAATGAAACTGGAGTGGATTACTTAAATAAATATCTAGAACAGAATAGTGAGTATGAGAAGAGGTTAGTGGACCTCCTTTGCCTATTCATGAAGATAATGTTGAGTTACAATGTCTTCGTTTTTGATGGACAATACTATCTGCAATGTGAGGGCGTAGCTATGGGCACTAGTTGTGCCAGTCGCTACGCCAACATGGTCATGCTGCAATAGGAGACAGAAATGACGTTTAAAATGGGTTTGTATTTGAAATATGTCAAATACTATCATCGCTTTGTGGACGATATTTTTATTTTGTGGACTGGAACACAGATGGAGCTTAATTTGTTCATAGAGCAGTTACATAATACAACTATCTTTTTGCATTTTACAATGAAATCATCTAACATACACATGGATTATTTGGATGTACATGTGGAAAAGTCTCTAGAAGGAAGGGTGGACACTAGAATGTATAGGAAGGTGTGTTATAGAAACGCACTCCTACATAGAACCATCATGCACCCAAGGAGAACATTTGGTAATGTTTTTAGAGGTCAAGGGATGTGAGTGTCCAAGCTGAGTAAGGAGGAAGGAATTATTGAGGAAGATATAAAAACGTTGCAGCATGACTTAAGACATCGATGATATAAGGAAAGTGAGACAGTCTCCAATTTGGGCAAGGCTTCTAGGTTAAGGAAAGATAGAGCAAGGCCGTACTACTCTGCTGTGGCTAATAATGAAGTAAGGTATGATGAAGGGGCAATGAAGGATAATAGAGTTGAAGTCCTAACATCATAAGTCAGTGACATTGGGAAGATCAAGAAGGTTTTAGAAAAACATTGGTCTATTTTACTCACCGATGAGAAGGTTAGAAATATTGTGGGTGAAGCATCAATATCCCAATATAAGAACAGGATGAATTTAACAAGGATGCTATGTTATCCTAAGAAAGAAAAGATAGAGACACAATGGGGGACACGTCCGTGTAGGAACTGTAACTGGTGTAGCTACATAAAAAGAGGTAGTGAATTTGTACATCCAAACACAGGTAAAATATACCATTTCAAAGTCATAGCAGACTGTACACCTAAAAATGTTATATATCTAGCCCAGTGTGAGTGCTGCCAATATTTCTATGTAGGGATGACAACTCAGATGTAAGAGATCGAATTAGAGAGCACATTACTAGTTTGAGAGCTAAAGACTCAGTGAGTGCATTGTCTAGATATGATTTGACTAATAATGGTGTACATAAATTTATGTTTATGGTTATTGAAAAGGTGAATATAGGAGATAGGAAGGGGAACATCAAGAATAAGGTGGAGAGTAATGAACTTAGATGGATTCTAAAATTGAGAGCAGAGAAAGGGTATGGCCTAAATGGGAAGGTGTCAGTCAAGCCAGTATTGGATGCCCTGGGAATTAGGAAGTGAGAATACTATTTATATAGAATGAATTAGTTAAAAGAGAACATAGAGGTGTGTCCAATATATATATATATATATATATATATAAAATATATATATACATATATATTTTTTTTATATATTTATATATATATATATATATATATATATATATATATATATATATATATATAGGAAGATATAGAGGGTAGGAACACATGGATGATGAACATATATATATATATATATATATATATATATATATATATAGCTAAATGCTCAATATAAAATAAGTTATAAAATGACATTATATAATATAACAAAGTTCATGATAATATATGTGTCATTAATCAGTTGTATTTTGTGATTAAATATATATTTGGTATGCATCAATGTTATAGGTTTTTAATATTAATATGTTTTAAATTTATGTATTTTTAGAGCTTGGCTTGTATTTGTGATTAAAATGAATTGGGCTGTAGTGTGGGGTAACATTGATGTGGATTTCATTAAGCTAGTACCTACGTTCATTTTATGATGTCAGGGACACGCACCAAATGTACGAGGGTACGTATATTTGAAAACTAAATGAAAGGTGTAGCAGTTTACCTTGATTGTGAATTGGGAAATGGTAAAAGTGAGTATATAAAATGTCTTATGTGATCTATGGTCTGAGGAAGCCACCGGGATGGTAATGAAAGCGCTTATCTTGTTATATTATCAATAAATTTTATGAGTGCAAAGCCGTACATCTTACGACCGTTCTTTTATTTTAGTTTTCAAAAATAATTTTCTAAACACTGGTTCACCTTACTAAAGCTGGAAAAGGAAATCTGCCTGCTTAAATTGTGCACTATTTTAATTACATTGTAAATAGTACTTCTGAGTAGGAGTCATATGTTTTTGACAGGGGGCATCTGATCTAGGGAGCTTCAAAGAGATGTCTGTTTCTGTAACATCAGTCTGTAGTATGACAAAATGAATACTTTGAATTAGAATGCTAATGAATGCCTTTTGAATGATTTGGAAAACAAGAGAAAGGACAAAATAATGTGAGGTATTGCTTGCGCTTGTTTTATGGTGTATACTTATTTCTTTAAGTATTGACATTTGTAAGCTCTTAGCATGCTTCAGTAATACCAACATAACTGCTAGTAAAATATGATCAAACTATATGATAAAGCATTAAAACTCATAGAATGTATCTGAATCCCCAGTTGTTTAATATGACATGGGCTGCTGCTATAAATGATTTACATCTCTGTATGATCCTTTTTTGCAAATTGTGCCCAGTGTCTTACATTTATAATGTTCTTCTGTGTTGTTCCAAAGAAGAATGTTATATCCTAGAGAGGAGAGAGAGAGTGTGTGTGTGTGTGTGTGTGTGTGTGTGTGTGTGTGTGTGTGTGTGTGTGTGTGTGTGTCTGTGTATTTGGGGGGTGCTGGATGGTTTGGGGAAAGAGTTTTGCAGATGTTCCAGGCAAATCCCTTTGTTAAACATTTCTTATGCTCCATGCATCATCATCAAGTTCTACCCCATCACAGTTCTATAGAGATCTTACAAAAACTCAAAATGTCCATGGCCCTTTTCTGAACTGCTTTTGTATTGTTAGCAGTTTTATATATATAAAAAAGTCTCCCTACCTGTACATAATGCTCCAGCTGAGGTTTGAGACATCTTGCATATTCTTATGATACATTTTCCAGGGCATGTTACATTTTCAGCTATTCTTCATGCTTTCTAAAGTCATGTGCACTTGTTTAAATGATATGATAGTACCACTACCAAACAGGCTTCCAGTCTGTTGCTGCAGATGCCCTTCCTTTGCTAAAGTCAGATGAATTAATTTCCATTTTTCTTAATTTTGAAGTACTTCCCAAATTTATTCCATCTTCATATTTAAAATCTTCATATGTATGAGATTTATTTGTTAATTTTTGTTACATCCAAAGAAGTTTATACTTTTTTAACCACTCTAAACTTGTTATATGTCTTGTCTGCTTTTTAGTCTTCGAGTGTATTTTATTGCTATTAACTAATCTGCACAAGTAACTGATTTGTCTGCAGTCAAAAGCATTCTGTATCTTTACAAATCTTTATCTGTTTGTGCTTTCTCTAGTGCTACTGTCTGTAGGCTATTGTCCCCACCCTGCCTCCCAGTTGGTGTCTTGCTCTTATACTTGGTGGCTTTGCAGTTGCCCGCCCCTACTGTAAATCTGATCTGTGACACTCCTCCCAGTCTAGTGTCATTAGCTCATTGCCTTAATATTGCTACAACTCAAGTGCTCTAGGTTGCACTGCATCTGAAGTGTTTGTGTTTTAGCTGCTTTTCTGTATATATAGACTTCTCTGTTTCTTTAACTAAATAAGCTCTGCAAAGTTGGTTTAGCATTTTTTTATAGTTGTTTTTTTTTGCACACTTTTAAGTTTGTTTTTAAGTTTAACTGGTAGTTGGTCAACTACATAGTAGTAACTAAAGCATTTATTTCTGTTTTTGTGTTAAAATTTTAAAAAAAAAAAAAAAAATACTTGTTCCAGCCTTTTACTGAACTAGAATAGTCCAGTCTTCAGATATTGCTGATCTCTGGTGTGTGTATCAGTTCCTGGGTTGCTTATCCTCTTTTTTGGATAGGCCAGAGGGATTGAAGGAGCCAGTTTGTGGCTAGCTGAGATCTTGGGCTTGAGGCCCAGCCCAGTTAGCCCAAAGCGACAAGCCGCTTTTGGGCCATTTCTATTTCTTTTTGATCTCTTTGTTTCTAAAGCTTCTTTTTATGCTTTTTTTTAGCATTTTGTAATTTTATCCTGTTTTGTTCCTGTTTGTTGCATTTTTGTTGTACACCGCTTGTCAAGTCGTCGCTAGCCTTTTACATATTTTGTATTGTTTATTGTTGTTAAAAAAAAAAAAAAAAAAATTGTTTTGTTTTCCATCTTTCCTAGAGTAGTCCAGTCCAACATTTGCTGCTTTTCTGGACTGACTAAAGTTCCTGTCCTTGCTTGGCCCTTTCTTTTCTAAAGGAGGAGGCTTTTTTTCACAGTGGGCAGTGGTGGAGCTGGAGAGGCCTATCTATCCCTGAGGAGTGAGTGTTCCCAGCCAGATCTGGTAGTCTGTTGGCCATTTTGGGCCAATTTCTAGCTCTTTCAAGTGCCTCTTGTATAAAACCTGTTTTAGCATGGCTTTGTGCGATTTTGCGCATAGCGTAGCATCGGGCAGTGCCGCTTAATTGGGTTTAAACCATTCTCGGCTCCACAAAGTCTGCTCTTCACTTTTTCCCTTAGAACTGATCTAGTTCTCATAATAAACACCCTATTCCCACTCTAAAGCCTGGCACTTGCTCACTAAAGCAATTATATAAGTCAGCACTAAAAAATTAAAAGCAATACACCCTCACAAACTCCCCTTGAGTACTTTGTTCCCCATTGGCCCTTTTTTTCAATTATAAAGGAATTCCTAATACTATTCTAGCATGTCCAAAGGTCAAGTGTCAATCTCCTCTCCGGTCCAGCTGGTGAATCTGGGAATCTTGAGGCAATGTTACAACTGCCTCATGTACACATACAACCCTCTCCTCCTCCCAACAAATTCCAACACATGTGAGAGATGCAACCATATAGCCAAACTGGAGGCTAAGCTCTCTCAACTCAGTACTGGTGTAACCAGTCAGGAGGAGAAGGAAACCACACTCACTACAATTCCAGTCTCACATAGACCTACCACGACAGCAAACCAAACACATAAACACACAAAAACATACCCGGAGGCTCCAAATAAAAATCTGCCTAAGCAGCAGAGACCTCCAAAGCAGACACCCAAGCAACCGCTACCCTAAAACAAAACACGTGCAACACATAGCTCACAAAGCCAGTGTGCCGAACAGTCACAGCCCTTAAGGCTAAAAAACACACCTGATACACTTGTAATAGATGACTCTATCATCAGGCACACTGACGTCCCGCTCACCAGACTGATCAAGGAGAAGGTCATGGTGAGCTGCCTGTCGGGCGCTAGGATCCGCCACATAACACAAGCACTCAGGTCACTCCAAGGTAAGTACAAATATGACTCAGTCATTGTCCATGCTGGTGTGAATGACCTGAGATGTACCTCCCTGGACTACATGAAAAGAGACATAGAGGAGCTCTCTGAGCATGTAGCCCAGGCCGGTATGACCCTAACCTTGAGTAGCATCTTACCCTCACCAAGAATGATGCCACAATATGAAGACAAGATGATCAATTTCAACAATTGGCTTAAGTATTGGTGTCATTCAAAGGGAATCCAATGCCTGTCTGCCTGGGATGACATGCTCAACAAGCCACAATGCTTCACTAGGGATGGCTTGCACCTGTCACCCCTGGCCTTTCAGATATTGGCAAAGGCTCTTGCCACCCCCATAGTGCCTTTTTAGGCAAGGCTCAAAAGACAAACCCACCTCCATAGGTATCACAATGGATAAGAAACTAAGAGTAATGCTACTCAATGCCAGAAGTCTAAACCTCAAGATGCACGCACTCGAAACTCTCCTTAGCATGGAGAACATCGATATCTGTGCAGTAACAGAAACCTGGTTCAAGGCTCCTGAGAGCACCCCAGCACTACCAGGTTATACCTCATACCATGTTTTTCGGCCCCAAAACTTGGACCAAAACACAAAAGGAGGGGAGTATCAATATTTGTCAAAGATACCCACACCTCCAGGTTGTTGGCACAGCACGAAGCATCAGAGACTATCCATGTGCAACTAACAGTGGGTAAAACTGCCTTCCAGTTTATAGCCTGCTACAGACCACCTTCCCAAACCCAGGAACCCCACTCGGCCTTCTTGAGAACACTGGAAAATATGAAGGTCTCTCCAAACACAATTATATTGGGCGACTTCAACTACCCTAACATAGACTGGGAGCATTAATCTAGCTCCAACACCCTAGCCCAAAGGTTCCTAGAATTTATAAACTCAAATGCTATGGAACAACTTGTTGCCACTCCCACAAGAGGGGAAAACATACTGGACATGATCATCACCAACATAGGGACTCTATGCTCCAGACCAGAATTGTATCCCTCACTGGTAAGATCAGACCATAAACTAATCTCACTAGATATTCACATCCCGAACCCAGCCCCTGCCCAGAAAACCACAGTGAAAAACTTCTCTAAAGCAAATTTCACACTCCTCAAAACCGAGGTGGAATCCTTCAAAGCCCCAGGGCCTGTGGAAAATACAGTCCAGACCACAGAATCCTTTATAAATGCATTCTATGAACACCTTCAGGAATGCATGGATCAGGCAATCCCAAATAAAACCAAGACCCAATCCTCCAAAGTTAGGCATCCTGTCTGGTGGACCCCAGCCATAAACAATAGAAGGAGGAAGCTACTACATAATAGAGCAAAATCCCAAAAAGGGAAGGCATCTCTGATCAGTATTAGCAAAAAACTACGGGCACTCATAAAATTGTCTAAGGCCAGCTTCGAGAGAAAAATTGCACAGGACACTAAGGATAATCACAAGGCTTTCTTTAGTTATGTTA
The DNA here is from genome assembly GCF_019279795.1 of Protopterus annectens. Classification (NCBI taxonomy): domain Eukaryota; kingdom Metazoa; phylum Chordata; order Ceratodontiformes; family Protopteridae; genus Protopterus; species Protopterus annectens. Next base: position 933,266,991 of record NC_056735.1, on the reverse strand, counting down.
GGAACCTGGGGGGGAATTCCCATATATGCTCAGAATTAGTCCAAAATGACAAAAAATACACTGAACCCACAGACATTGCCAACATCCTAGCTGGCAGGTTCAGCGCAAACTTCTCCCCCCCTCCCCACCAAAAGGGCAAATATCTATCCCAGCAGAGTGCTGCCCCCCGACATCTCAGATGCTCAGGTAAGAGCCCCCTCCTGGAAAGGAAAAAACACAGCATCAATGGGACCAGACGGTGTCCCAGGCTGCGTCCTACATGAACTCCAAGAAGAACTAAACCCAAACATAAAACTACTGTTCAATCTCAGCCTTACTACAGGATATGTACCCAAAGAGTGGCGTACAGCAACAGTGGTCCCTCTCCACAAAGGTGGTGCCTCAATGGATCCTGGAAACTATCGCCCCATAAGCTTGACTAGCTTGGTCTGCAAAGCTATGGAAAGGATCATCATGGACCTCATAAATAAAGATATTGGGGACCTACAGACACTGGATCCTACCCAGTTCGGCTTTGTTAAGGGCAGATCCTGCCTCTTAAACCTGGTCGATTTCTTTGAAACAGTCACCAAGACATTGACGAGGGGAAGGTGATCCACACAGCCTACCTGGACCTTGCAAAAGCCTTCGATACAGTACCCCACTCAGGCATTATAGATAAGCTCACCAGCTTAAATATAAACCTCTATGTCACTAAATAGGTTGCAAACTGGCTCAAGGACAGAACCCACATGGTTAGAATTGCTGGAGCCATGTCAGACTCCAAACCAGTTACAAGTGGCATCCCACAAGGCTCAGTCCTGGGACCTCTCTTGTTTGGTATATATTTCTGGGAGGTACAGGCTAACACGGAAGGACTGTGGCTGACCAAGTTCGCAGATGACTGCAAACTGGGCGCCATAATCGACTCTCCAGCTGATACAAGCATCCTACAAAAGGGCCTCATAGAAACAGACAACTAGTGCCAGAGCCACGGCCTCAAGCTAAACGCCAAAAAGTGTAAAGTCATCCCCTTTGGCAAAAACAAAGTGCCCACAAATTACCACATAGGTGGTAATCCATTAAGTATGGAAGAAGTAATTAGGGACCTGGGGACCCAAGTTGATAGCAATCTCTCATTTGACAACCACGTGGCCAAAGTGGTTAGAAAAACATTTTATATAGCCCACCTAATCATGAAGGGATTCACATCTAGATCAGGGGAGGTCATTGTGCCTCTTTACTCATCCCTCATCAGGCCCATAATTGAGTACAATGCCCCTTTTGGGATGTACCTTACCAGACACCTGCAGCAATTGGAAAGACCCCAAAAGTACCTCACCAAGAGGATCAAAGGGCTCAAACAGATACCATATGCTGCCCAGTTAAAGAAACTCCAGCTCTACTCAGTGGCATACTGTCTGCTCAGAGGATCTGTGCCTGACGTATAAAGCCATGTCCAACCCGGAATTAATGGACATGCTGCACCTCAGAAAATCCAAATCCCATCGAGCTACGCACTCGAGAGACTTGAACCTCAGCAATGAAATAAATAGGACATGCTGGAGGGACAGATTCATAACCCAGAGGCTCCCTTCACTCTGGAATAAAATCCCAGTCCAGGTTAGGCAGAGTCCCTCATTGACTCTCTTCAAGAGGAATCTTGATGAGTGGATGGGAGATAGTAGGTTTACCCTGGGTATCACTTCTGTGTCACTGTTAGACAGAGGCACAGTATACTAACCTTGAAAAAGGGCATAGCAAAATTCATTTAAAATGGGTGGCGAAAGCCAAACACACTCTAGCTAGGCTTATAAATGCCCTAGGGCAGATAGCTTAGTATGAACCTATGAACCTATATAACATTTATTACCAAACACTAGACTTTGTTATGTTATCCAGTTTCTCCACCTAATAACTTTCATCTCTCCAGTTATTTCAGTGTACAATTACTGTCTTGGTTTGTATGTCCAGCTGGCCTTGAACCCAAGTTACAATGTATTTGTTTACTAGACGTTTACATGGCTCTTTGTGAAATGCTATGACAAAATCAAGACAGGCTGCATTCACAAACCTTCCGTAATCTATTCTGGGCAGTCATGAAAAAATGTGTACATTATATTTGTCATGATCTTTAAACAGCGAATCCAAACAGTCTTGTTTCATATTGCTAATTTATATATAGAAAACTGTCTTTTATTTAAAATTGATTCCATGATCTTCAGCTACCACCAAAATGAAACTACTAAGTTCATAGTTTTGCACATCTTATGTAATTCCACTTTTGCAGCTGTCATTAATTCTTCACCAAGCTCCCTAAGACTTATGGGATGCACCCCTCAAATGAAATCAGTAACACACAGGAGCTTATTCTCAGCCAAGAGTCTGTCAGCTAGATTATCATCTAACCAAATTAAAATTGCCCATGGTTTTCTTAGAAACTTTAGGATGGTAATACATCTAATCTTTTTCTGGGAATGAATCCCACCATTTCACACATTTTTCAGCTGTTATTACATAAAGTATACCTTAGTTTTAAAACTGTGAGATCTGGATATATTTTTTACTCCTAGATAACAACATATGAATTTGCCATGCTGTGTCTTGCAAGCATTATTAAGTCACCATGTAGCATTCTGTAACTACAGGAACAGAGACTTAGTTTCTCAAGTCAAGTTAAAACCCAGTCATGCCCTTGAGTTTTTTTTTTTTTTTTTGCTGCCAATCTCTGTTAATGTTTATTTTAAAGAATTCTGTTTTTTTTTAGTCTAGACACCATATCGTACAATTATAGTGTAATGTGAACAAAATCAAGTTAATAAAACAGACTAAAGAATAGTCTTGGACAATAAGAAAACAAGAGACATACTACTCAGCTGGAAGTTTTATGCCCTTTATATACATTGCTTAACGTGAGCTTAATACATTGTATTATTCAATGTAAAACCAGTGGTGCTGCGGTAGCATTGTTGCCTCACAGTAAGACCTTGTCCTGTTCGATTCTCAGCTAAAGTGTCTTCTGTGTGGAGACATGTGTGAATGGGTGTACGTTCCTTGAAGGTTGTGCATCAGAGCTGGCAACTTGGCATGTAAAAATCTACTGCCAATCATTAGCGGACCGGAGTTCCGCTGTGGCGACCCCTAACCAGGAAAAGTCGAAAGACACAACATTATTCAATGTAAAACCATGGTATTTCAATAATACAACCTTTTCCACTGTATTATTATTATAGTACACCCAATACATGATACTTAAGATAGGGTTTCTAAATTGTAGAAGCGTTCATTTGCTTACCTTTATTCTTGGTTGTTATCATGGGCCCAGTTTATATGTATCACTGATAAAGATATTGATATCATAAGCAGAAATTTCAGAAAAGGTCATATTGCATACTGACAAATCCATTACATACAAATTAAACAGATAATAGCCAACGACAAAACATTGCCATAACCATGTCTTAAGTGGTGCTGTATACTTCTTTTGTTGCTCATTGCTATACACCATTTCCTGTTCAACAGTCTGCCACCCAGCAGACAGTTATTGTAAGAGTGCTGCTCTCTTCAGCTTGAGAAAAGAAATGATCATCCATATAGTGAAATGCTCAAAAATGTCTAAGTAGGTAACGTCAATCTGCATTCCACTATTTAAAGGTAATATAATGCTACTACAGAGATCTTAACTCTCACAATAGATTGCTTTAAAACTGCCCTCAGGAAGGTCTAATAAAGGCAAATGCTTGGTGCCAAAGGCATGGCTTAAAACTCAACACAGTGATATGCATTACAGTACCTCTTGGGAAGTCTACCACCCAGTGTAACAATATCATCTACGAAACACCCTTAAAAGTTGATTCACTAATCAAGGATCTGGGAACTCATATAGATAGTAACCTAGCCTTTGGCCAGCATGTGTCCAAGGTAGTAAGAAAAGTCCTCTGTGTTGCTCAGCTTATAAACAAGGGCATGACATCTAGGTCCAGAGAAGTCATTAAACCACTGGACTTGGCCCTAATCACTCCCATCATAGCATATAATGCCCCATTTAGTGTGTACCTGATCAGACACATGCAGCAACTGGAATGTCCACAAAGGTTCCTTACAAAAGGAACACAGGGATTAAATACAATGTCCTATGCTGATTGACTCAAAGTCCTCTCTCTTTACTCAGTATCATACAGACCTCTGAGAGGTGATCTTTGCCTGGCTTATAGAACATCCCTGAACCCTGTTTTGATGAATCTTTTTGCACATCCACAAGGCAAACAGCATCAGAACTTCTGGATCAAAAGACCTAAATTCTGCTTGAGACATAAATAGGACATGATGTTGAGACAGATATGTTTTTCAGAGAATTCCCATTCTCTGGAGCAGGCTCCCCATCCACTTGAAATACAGTTCCTTCTTATCCCATTTTAAAATTTGGATCAATGGATGGGTAATCAAATACTGACCCCTGGTCTGGCTCCTGTGTCTCTGATGGACATAGGCAGTCAGTAAATCACTACCATATAAATCAGGTTTGTGGGTCACATTTGGGTTGCACAGCTCGGCTTATAAGGGCCCTAGTGGTTGTTAGCCTAGTGTATACCTATGAACCTTTTCCACCAAATTAAGCAGTGCTGGAAATAAGGTTAATTTGATTACAGTTTTAATATTTTATATATATACTCTTTATTTTATAAATAGTCAATCATTTTTTACTAGTCTTTTAATACTCAGGTCACTGTACAGAATTAATAAAACATGAGATTTAATATTCCAACTAGTTTTTGCATAAACCTTTTAGGATATATTACCTATTCTATCTAGTCCACAAAGTTTGTTAATATCAAGAAATGCCATAACGCACTTGATCTATTTGTGATCAATATTCAGTTTAGAAAAACCTATCTGGAAGTTGACATTATGTGGAATAAATCAATTAGCCATGAGTTAAATGTAATTTTTCTCAAAGTCTTCAAATTCTTCTTCAAAGATGGAAATGGTGCCATCAACCTCATTAGCTTCTTTACCTACTTTCTTTAAAATAATTATGCAAATGTGAGGCTGCTTTCCATTATTTACATATCTAATAAATGTGTTTATTGTTTTATCTATCAGTGACTGTATGCTTTTCACGTTTATCTCCTTTGCTGGTTCCCATGGATTTAATTTATTTAGAAGATATGTTTAATTTATCTTTGTAAACTGAAGAACATGACCTCAGCCACATTGTACATGCTCAGTTTTTCTCCGTAATAATTGCTCTCTGTCTGATGGATAGCTTAATCTTTATCGGCATAGCTATTCTTGTTTTTCTTCCTATATATCAATTTTTTATACTTACAAACTTGGATTTGACTCTATTCCAGATATTATGTGGATAGACTACTGTGTTAAATGAGACTTCATTCCCAATATGGAATTTTCTCCTTGGCTCTCACTAAATCAATATTATTATTTCAAATGAAAACACATCCAACATTCTTGCTCATTAATTCCTTACTTGGTACAGAAACAGTAACACTAAATGGACTCGGAAATACCTACAATTCTACAGTAGAGCTGAAATCTGATATGAAGTTTTTAGTTATTTACCCAAAGTTCTGATTTTTTAACAATTTTGTCACCAGATTCCTTATAGATTTGGATGTGCCAATAACATTTCAGTTTGTTCATAGTAAAGCTAAAACTCCTATTAATATTTTACACTGTGGTCAGATAGCAGCAGACATTCTTTGAGTTTTTCTAGGATCTCCATGGAACTGCTATGTGATCCATTTGCTACAAATAAAGAATCATTTACAGGAAGTCATGCAATCATATCATATTTCAGCTTTATTTTTAACTCTTATTTTAGTTCTTCATTATTAATGTTAACTAGTGTTAATTTCTATCATTTAAATTGATACCATTTTTATCTGTGCTGGTTGCTCAGTAACTACAACATACCCCAAGAAAATTTGTTATGGATTTTTCCATGTATTTTCTAAAGTTGAAATTAATTACTGCTTTCCCGGCTGTTATTATGTATTATGCCATCTAGACTATCAAATATAGTTTAAATAAAATATGTCAATGTAGCCAAAATAATATATCTGAAACATTTGGCTGATTCACTTATTCAGTCTTAGAATTCTATGTAGTTTTATACCTAATAACTGCAATGTATGCATGTTCCTTTATTCTATAAATAATCTGTGTAATCACTCAACTGATTTAAAACTTTTGTAATATCATGAACGTATACAGCAGATACAAAATACAAATAATATTTTAACAATTTTTCTCTATCCTTAAAATCTTGATAATAATTTTTGAAGTCCATGACCTTGATACCTAACAGACAGGCACCATGAAATACAAATTATGTTTTACATATAAATAAGTGCCTGCAGTACTGTTAACTTCAGAGACAGTGTCACCAGTTTCATTGTTACTTCAATACTAGCTGTACTGTTTACTTCTTCCTCCATCCGTTCAGCTAAGCCTAAGAATGACATTTTTGACTATGGTCTCTGCACCTCTACTTAATCTATTATGGTGCTCTGTGGAATTGCTATTATATTTCTGTACTTGTGTCTAAATGTGATGTTCAGGTGAAGCTAATTGTAAAAGATTTTCCCTACCTTTGCAGACTTGACTGCTGTCTCAGCAGTATGAGTTGATTGAATGTTACTCTGTTTATGAGACTACTGTAATGGCCAGACTGAAGTTCATTTATAGTTGTGCATTGAAGATTACTGTCACCATACACTGACGATGGCTGTTTGTTTTTATACCCTAAATTTTCAGATTTCTTACAACACTACCTTCAGTAAATGGGGATGAGATCATTGTAACTATACAGAAGATGGATCTTTGTTTTTATACCCTAAATTTTCAGACTTCTTACAATGCTGTCTTCAGTAGATGGGGACCTGTGAGGTATGTCTATAATGCATCACTGGACAGAACAATAATATTGCTTGATTCTTATTTGCCCTGAAACGACTATTTACTTAATCTAAAACAAATAGTCTCTCTCTACTGTGATCAGTGATTCCTTTTCCTTTTGCACTCACATTAACTCCCTTCCCTGGTTAGAGAAAGATAAAAAGCCACCATTTCAGATGCAGCAAATACAGTTATTGCATTTAATTTGTGATAAGCAAGCTTCAAAGAATCATTTATCACCCCAAGATAGAGAGTAGCACTTACAGGTAGTCATAGTTCTTATTTATCCCCTGACCACAGTGAATTGCAGCTTCCTGAATTTCTTTCTAATCTTAATTAATTTCACTTGACTAATTCCAGATACTTCACTATCCCCTGTAAATGCTTATATGTGAATGAAGTGCAAAGTAAAAAAGAAATTTGCATGCATTCAAAAGCTTGACCCCATATTAAGCAAATACTGATGAGGATGGGCAATGTGGAAGGTAAAGTCAACAGCGTCAAGACCCTGCTCATAACTAGACTTCCTCACATAGCTGGGTTCCCCAAATAATTGCTTCTTATACCCCCATTAAACATATTTCTTCTGTCACTGAGAATTTAAATTATTTTTTACAGTTTTATAACTTCTACGTTTGCCACACAAGTATACTTTAATGTAAGGAATTTGTAATGCATTTATGAGTATGTAGTGCAATCAGTAGTAACTGAACATTCTGTACAATATACTTGTGCTGTTCGGTATATTCTGTATACTTCGCGCAATAATTGCATTTCTTCATGTGCAGTATTGAAGAAAGTTGCTACCAGTGTTTTAGAAGTATCTCAGATCTTGTCAGTTTTGCTAAATATATGTATATGTTAGTGTACTTTTATATGTCCTTGTTATTCTCTGAAGTTGCAAGTGATATAACCACTTGGAACCGAAGCAATATAATTTCATTTGACTGGCACTGTGTGTGGGACTGAATGACAATAAAGTTTACTTTGACTTGTATACTTTTTCTAATTCAGCTTCTTTTTCATTCAGTGATGAATGAATGAATGAATGAAGTTATGATTATCACTTGCAGTTGTGTGCTTGAGTAACTGAAGTGCCTTAAGTGGGATGGGACTGAAGAAAAGACAACATGTTCTAAAGTGGCATTAGGGTCAGAAAAGCATCAAAGTAGAGGCTCTGAAAGGAAAGAAAAGAGAAAATCTCTACTGAACTGCCATATTATATTGAGGCAATAAATTAAGTTAACACTTATTATAAAAAGAGATGGACAAAGGACCACAGTGAGTCACAGCAAGGGAATATGGGAAAGTACTCGAATTGAGAGATGGTCAAAAGGTGTATAAATGTAAGATGAAAGTAGTTTAGCAGAAGATGTTCTGACAGGGAAGCACAGTAATACAGTGTATATATAGAGTTGCTTAGAACAGATTATCATAATATAGCACTAAACTAATAAGCACAATATAAAACACTGACTTAATAAGATTCCTGGGGTTAACCAGTACATCAAAAGAGTGTTTCATATATAAAGATAGAAATAGATATCTATAGATATCTATATCTATCTATCTATTCATCTCTTTCTCTCTCTCTCTCTCTCTCTCTCTCTCTCTCTATATATATATATATATATATATGGATCTAGCACCATTGAACGAAAGTTCAATAGTCCGAATCCACAATCACCGAACACACTTTAAAGGGACAATCCCAGGGATTTTTTCTTTTGATTCAGCCTTTGTTTACATTTCAGGTTTGCCTTGCTGAGCATGCTCACGTTTGGCTGAGGGGGTTGGGGGAAGATTGTCTGCAGGAAGCTTCAAAGGTGTTAGCCAAATTCCATCTCAAATTGCAGTTCTACTGACAACAGTCTCAATGTCACCCATTCATTAGTTTAATCTGTGCATTTACCCATTGAGAAAAGTAGCCTTTCAGGCATTTAATGACCTAACTACTGCTGCTGCTACTATAGAAAACACATCAGTAATGCAATACTTTTAAAGGAGCATTATTTTATTTCTAAAATCAGTTACTTGCTAGAGTATTTTGTTTATCTTTTAGTGCAGTGTAAGTCATATATTTACAGAGAGGCAGGATTTTCAGAGAAGGTTGTTAGCATACTGCAGGATAGATGTCACAAACTTTGGTGTGGTTTGGTTGTTATTAGGAAATGCTAAGACTTTACTGTTTGTTCTTTTGTATTTCCCTTCCCCCACCCACAGGCCATTAGATTAGTTGATCTAGTCACTCTCAAATTGGCATCCTTTGCAGCACTGAAATTACATCTTTATGATGCGCTTGTTTTTGTAAAACTTAGTGGAATGATTATCCCAGCCTGGGCAGTTGTATATTTTTTCATGCTTATTGCAACATGCTTTTTTTCCCCTTACAGATAATTATTTTTTTTATATGTTCAGCAATAGTGTTGCTTATTAGTGCATGTACTCATGCCGACATATATTTATACAATAGTTTCCCCTCAGTTCACAGACAGCATTGCTTTGAACGTTTGGATCCTTGGAAACAAACCCACTGAGTTGCAAATGTCCTAACAGAAGAATAAAATCTCATAACATTTCAACAAGAACAATGTCAGACAGCACTGAAACTGAATCTTGTTACTTTTACTAAAAGTATTTTCCCCTTAGCTGACACCTTTCAGGGATCACATAGTAACTGCCTGTATAATAGTGATTCCATCCAACTCAATTTATTTATTTTTTTCCCTGCGCTGCAATAAAATGTTTGGATCTTTCACTCTTTCCCTGAATATTTGACTGCAAGAGAGTTACAGCAGTCACCATTTGAAAGTTGAGGCAAATGTAGTCTCTATATTTCCCTATATTTTCATGTGTGTGCATAAGTATGTGTGCAATATGTAACCTAAGTTTATATTCATGTGGTTGTAAAACCATAGCCTTGCTATGTCTTACTGACTGGCTTGCAATTCAAGGCATTCCTGAATGTGTGTCAAGTTTGTATATGCTGGATATGTAGCAATGCATGTATTTTATTAAAACTTTGTATGCAGTGCACCTACAAAAGTGTATAAAAAAATCAACAAAAACTTGCACTGCTTTACAGATTCAAATACTTTCTCATCAATACAACTAAAGCTATATGTTCCACTACTTAGCACCTCCTCTCACTAGTTTATGGAGCACCCATTCTTATTAACTTCCAGGCAGCATAAAAAGCAAAATTTAAACAATGCTATAACAAAGTGGCTACATTTGCAGCAAATGACCCTTTCAGAAACCACCAACTAACATCTACACAGCTGCTTCCCACCTACAACATTAGCCAGCAATAATCTGCTTGTTTAGCACTAAATACGGTTCAGTACAACTATGTTCATACTCCATCATTATCATTCAGTGAGGAAAACCCTTTCTGTCCACAACCCTATCAAATCTGGGTTATCTATCAGCGGGCGGTACTGCACAGGTTAGGGTGTGTCCATATTGATTGGCAGGTCAGTACACATTTGAGTGACACTGAGTGCTCCCGTTATGCCTGAATAAGTAACCTGCCAAATGTTACACAATAACCGCTAATGATATGGTCTGTTTCTCGTATATTTTGTGATTTCATGGTAAAGCACTGAAGATTAACATCATTAAATAATGACATACATTTGAGTTTCAGATGGCATTTCCTTCAGAAAAGGTATGTTAACATGCTTCTAGATTACTGTACTTTACTGAGATTTGTAGGTTGCTGACTGGTGTTGTGTAATCTACTGTTTTTCATTGTATCGTATGTGCACATAGATATTTATCACCTGCCCAATAGTTTGTAGAATGGCCACATTTTGCATCATTTGGTAGGATCTTTGTAAAGTCTCTCTGAGGACTACAGTTAGTAAAAAGTGGTAGACATTTGAGTTTCAGAATTCATATCCTTTAAGAAATGCATAGTAATCCAAAGCCAGTTATTATAGCAGCTTTCTAAGTTTGTACGAGTTAAGTAATAACGTGCTGCTATTTTTTTTTTCTGTATTCTTAAAGGTTTTGCCCCTGATTCTTTCCTCCAGCTAGAGGCTAGAGTGGTTTCGATTTGTTAAATATACTTTTCTGTACCCTAAGCATTGTTTTGGTTAATGTAAACTGGTGACTTTTGCAGTATAAATGACGCTACGATGTACACGTTATTTTTGGTGGGGGGCAGGAATGGCATTCAAATTGTGTTAAAATGTACCTCATTCATTGTAGAAAAGGCATGACTCAAACTACTTTGCCAATTTTCAGAGACCCATGGTGGTCTGTACCAAAATTACGTTTCGCGGTTATATACTTTTCATTTCTGTACTTGTAGTCAGTCCTTTTCTGTAACAGAGTAGCTGACTTATGGCACCACTTGACAGTTGTAACTACGATAAGGTACAGCATGCTCTAGCTTTGTGAAATGTGCTTTTTGTAGTTTCTGTGCTAGTTCCCTTCTCATGAGATTGATTCTTCGTCATTGTGTGAATGCTACTGCCTTACTGGCCCATCATTTTTGTACTGAATGGGTATCCTAAATTGACACTGTATACAACTCTTCCCATCATTTAATGTGGTGTTTTAAATACATGGAGTCTTTCCTCAACAGTACATGAAAATGAAATTGTTTGTTAGAACTGTCTAATGTGTAAGGGTACCCTCTTTTCTGTCAGCATGAATTTGTTACTAACTTTAAGCTTACATATTAGTGAAACCTTTCATGCTTCCAGTGTTCAGTTTGTTCAGTTCCAGTTCGTTTGTAAGTTGTGGGCGTTTAGGGGCGGGGTTTGCTACTGTGCATCCTGCGAAGTACTACACTGTTAGATAACCCAAATCTGCAGGACATGATCTATATTTCTACCATGTTGCCAAGGCCTGGGACTCCTTACCTATATCCATCAGATCAATACCCTCCCTTCAGTACTTCAAAACTATTCAGAAATAGTTCTTAGCCAAAATCTGTCTAGGTTTTTGTTCTACCTCAGGATAATGATATTCCTAAATATGAGCAGGTTCCAAATCATACCTTACACCTCCTTACTTGCCTTTTCACTCACTTCCTAACTTTATCTAGATAAAAACAGACACATACCCAGTTAGACTTTCCTGTTAGTCAAACTTCAGTAAACAAATAACATGTATGACCTTGTCCTTACAAATGCTTCCCCTGCCTACACCCCACTAATATAATACAATACAATCTGATATACAACTTATGATTGCAACAACTACCCGGCCAAAAACCAAATTAAAAATTAAACCCAGGTAAGGAAATCTGTGGAAATAACTGTCCACCCATACCACAAGAAAAATCATCAGACTGAAAAAATAAGAAAGCAACATTGCTGGTCATTACCTATTTCATAATTCTTAACTATCCCTGATTTTGCCTCATATTATTTACCCTTTTCATTATAAAATGCTTACATCTTCTGGTAAATCACTGAAGACTACAGTTGGTCCATAATGTCAGACATTAGAGTCAGTCTTTAGGAAATCCATGTTGATGAAAATCCATTTTCCTCCTACAAATGTGAATTAGAGTAATATTTAAAAGTTACACATGATTTTGGACTTGTAAAGACTCTGGTGGTCATTAGTCTAGTATAAACATATGAATCTACTAGTTATGTACAAATCATGACACAACAATGCACTGAATGCATGAGTCATACTTATTTCTCCCTACAACATATACTCTAAATTCAAGATTTGACATAAATAACGAAAGAGAATCAAAATAATCTCACACATAAAAACATATAACTAACCTGCAGCATCCTACAGTAGGCTTGTAAACATGTACATAAAAACATACAACTAACCTGTAGCATCCTACAGTAGGCTTGTAAGCATGTACATAAAAACATACAACTAACCTGTAGCATCCTACAGTAGGCTTGTAAGCATGTACATAAAAACATACAACTAACCTGTAGCATCCTACAGTAGGCTTGTAAGCATGCACAAGAATGTCTCACTGGAGCCATATCTATCTAACCTGTAGCATCCTCCAGTAGGCTTGTAAGCATGTACAAGAATGTCTCACTGGAGCCATGTCTATGTGTGAAGTGGACTGTTCCTTCAATTGAGCCAGCAGAAAAAACTACCTAGTATTTGAGCAATAAAACATGGCCATAATCACTTTCACATGCAGCACCCCACAACAAAACTAATTATAAACTTATTGTCACTATCCACAAAAGGAAAACACAATAAATGTTGTATAAAAAATACATAACTAATAAGCCACACTAAAACCATCAACAATGACCACATCTTCTCGGTTGAGCTCAAACCCAGTAGAGCAAAGCAAAACGAACATGGCGAACCTCCTAGAAAATAGGACTCCCACGCCATCAGTAAAAAATAGCCAGTATGCAATGGAGATAACATTTCTCTATTAACACAAACACACACCTAAATTACTGCACACTCAGAGTGCCGGAAAACTAGGAACCTGTGTAGAATTATACCTATAATACAAAGCTTTACACTATATAAACCATGCAAGATGGAAACAAGTACATCAAATATATAATGTCCATTTAAATTTCTCTAGTAATGAAAGCAATACACAAGAGATGACATCAATAACATACAGTCTAAATTAGAATCTCCCAAACATAAAAATGTTCACTTACCTATAATGTCCAAGTGTCTAGTCTAAACAAGTCCCATTAATTCTTTGAGCAACCATCTCCTACAATGTTGACTGCTTCTCCAGATGGCTTGCACAGACTCTACAGAACAGCTTAACCAGCAGAATATTGCCATTATCTGTAAAACTTACTTCAAAATTCAAGTCACCTATAGCAAATCGTGACAGTCATTTATAATCCCAGTGTCACCAACCAGAAAAAGTAAAATTGTTAAAAAAACATTATTAATTTAATAAAAAAAGACTGCAATAATCTCTTGTCCAACCTTCTGTTACGACTGTAACTTCCACAACTAAGCAGAATTCTGTAGAAAGTGACACACATATTATTTCATAAAACAGCATACCTACCCCCAAACAATTAAGCCAGATCATGTCTCTCCACATGATGCACCTAGACAATATCTGACTTTACTACTTTGTAATGAATGTGTGAATAGGTAACACTGTTTAACACATTCAGATAAATACATACATTCAATTGCAAAAGACATTTTAACAGCTTAGCATTTCAATGTGCCTCTTAACCTACCGCACGCTAAGTGCGATCATAATATTTCCTCATTTATAACGCCATCCACTGCACATGCTACTAAGGTTTCTACGGCTTTTCTGTCCCTTCTTTTTCCCGATTTTTAACATTAGGAACTTATTTTTTTTCTCCACTGTTTATGTGTTTTATAGGCTATGAAACCCACCCTTTAGATTATTTAGTACTGACATAGTTTTTGTGTTAAGCCTACTCTGCACTATATATTTCATTCGTAATTTATATCAATAACATAGACTGTGTTGCTTGCCTTTTTTATGACAGCTGCTGCCTAGCTTGTTGCCAAAACCAACTTTGTGTTTTAATTCCTGCTTAAAACGTATATGTTACTGTGTGCCAATGAGCTACTGTACTGCTTACTAAGTGTTATTTCTTCTCTGCTTTCTCTCCCCTTCTACAGTTTTTTCCACCCTGCAATACCCCCTGCGTCTATTCCTAGTTGGATAGCCTGCACCCAAACTACAGCATACTAAACTCCACGGCTTCAACCCTTGTACTGGGACTAGAAACTAAACCTTTCTCTAGAAGGTGTTAGGAAAGTATGTACTTCTGCTACTAAACCCCTGTGTTGCTATAGATACTTAAAAGCCGACTAGGTGTTCAGTAAGCTCCCCTACCAGGAAATCCAGCAGCCTACTTACTATTTTTCTATTCTCATTTCCCCTCTGTTCCCTTTTTTCTTTGACCTAGCCCTGTTTTGGGATCTGCCTTAGGGGATTTACAGGTGCACTATAGCACCTGACCACAAGGTGGCTCCCTCCCTCCACTATCCTCTACTTCTTACATTTTGTTGTTCCCTTTTCTCCAATATACCTTAAAAGCTTTACCTTCCCTTTTTTGGTGTCCCTATACTTCTTTTTATACATTGTATTTCACCCCTCTCTGCTTATCCCCTGTCCCCTGTACTTACCTGCTATACTTCTCAATCAGTCCTCTGATAGGTTTTCTGCTCTCATCCTGCATTTCTGGCTCTACCCGCTCCGTTCGCCCTGCGGGCTCACTCTGCTCCCCTACCCTGCCCCCAATTCTCACCCACCCCAGTACATCTAGCTTTATTCTGCCCTATCTCTACCACCCCTTTTTCCTCCAACCAATCCAAACTCCTAAGCCCTCCCCTTCCTATACAAATCCACACCCCCTAATTTGTTGTTCAACCTCCCAAATACCTCTACTTACCTTTCTAACTACTCCATCATGCTACCCCTTCCTCCCAAACTCATTCTACCATTTTGCTTCCTTTTCCTACTCATTCCCCTATACCACATCACTTGCTATACTCATATCCACTTAATTCCTCCCCCATTTATTCCCCAACATCACCCTATCTCTCACTACCACAACATATCCACTTCTTTAATTCCTTCCTACCCATTACTCTTCAGAAAAACTAAGCTTTTTCCAACCTCAAACAGGTTTAAATACAGACCACATCTCCACCACCCACCTCATTCCAATTATAAAACTATTCAGAACCCTACTCTTCCCATATCCATTCACTTAGCAGGAGACATCCACCCAACCCAGGCCCCACCTTTCAGCCCACAATCTCCCCTAATCACCACAAAAAAATGCTCTAGCAAACAACTCAAATTCCTTACCATCAATGCCCAAAGCCTAAAAAATAAACTATCCCACTTCCATGCTTGGCTCTATCATAACTCACCTGATATAGCAGCCATCACTGAAACCTGGCTAAAACCTCAAATTCATGACTCAGATTTCCTACCCCCAGGATTCCATTCTCTACGATCCAACCAACCTAATAAAAGAGGTGGAGGTGTTGCTTTAATTTACTCCAGCCTCTTGTCCATTACTCCCTACCCAAACCCTATCCCATCATTCAATAACACTGAACTTGTAATCGGTATACTAAAAATGAACAACCATAAAAGTATCTGCATCATCTGTCTTTACAGTCCACCAGGCAACAATACTAATACTCTGGAGGACATCCTATCCTGGACTTCCTCTAATATTAGTATTGAAACCTTTATTTTAGGTGATGTAAATATAGACTGGAAGAAAATCTCAAACCCAAATCCCTCAATCACCATCAACCTATTTAATTTCACCCAACTCATTAACTCCATTACCAGGCCTAACAAAGCTAATCCTCCAGGCTCCATACTCAATTGGATTCTCGTATCTCATCCAAACAAAGTCATAAAATCTGACACCTCTTCAGACCCTCTAGGAGACCACCTCCCTGCGTTTGCCATATGAGCTACCCCCTCACTCCCACCTCTACACTCACACTCGAAACCTCTCAAACTTCAACCCCACTTCCTTCTCTGACTCACTTAAACAAATCAATTGGAACCCTTTAAAACTTCTACCACTAGACAAAGCCATCCTCTATTTCAATTCAACATTCTTAACAGTCCTTAACTCCCTAGCCCCTACCAGAACTATAAGACTTAAAGCTAAAACCTCCCCCTGGCTCATCAGAGATACTAAGAAGTTAATGCTCCTTAGACATAAAACCTGGAAAACCTACAATAAACAAAAACAACCTGAATCACTCCTTAAATACAAGCAGCTAAGAAACCTTTGCAAGAAACAAATCATTAAAGACAAAAAATCTTATTACATTCAACTTCAAGAAAACCATGCTAGAAACCCCAAACAATTCTGGAATTCCATCAATTCTCTCCTCAGACCTGGTACTAAAAACAACCCCTGTCCAGATACCAGCAAAACCGACCTCGAAATAGCCTCTCTATTTAACTCCTTCTTCACCTCTTCCATTGCCGAGCTAACTAAAACTTTTCCCAACAATCATATATCTCCTGCCACTACTCAATCTTCCTCAAACAGTTCTCAACCACCCTCTTTCAGACTAAAACCTGTATCTATCAACCAAATAAAAAAACTCCTTCTTAAATTAAAGCCCTGCTCTAATGCCCCAGATAACATCCCATCTGCCTTCCTAAAAATTGCCTATGACGCTGTTGCTCTTCCCATCAGCATCCTAATCAACAGGTCTTTACTTGAATCTTACGTACCTAAACTTTGGCGTTCTGCTTACATTCTACCTCTCCACAAAGGTGGCAAAAACTGTTCAGTCACAAACTTCCGCCCTATTGCCATTCTCTCCCCTATATCTAAAATCCTAGAAAAATGTGTCCACCTACAACTCCTGCCTTTCCTCACCAAGCACCAGCTTCTCTCTCCTACCCAACATGGCTTCCGCCCTGGACATAGTACTAACACTGCCCTTCTCTCCTTCCTACACTCAGTTAACTCTGCCTGTGACACTGGTAATATAGTATCTACTGTCCTTCTAGATTTATCCAAAGCTTTTGATACCATCTCATATACATACCTCCTAAACCACTTATCAAATCTCAACCTTTCCTCACAATCCCTTTCCTGGTTTTCCAGTTACCTCTCTAACAGATCTCAAGCAGTGAAATGGGGCCAAGCTACCTCCTCTTTTCTTCCTACTCCTACTGGAGTACCTCAAGGTTCCATACTCTGTCCACTACTATTTAATATCTTCATAAATGACTTCTAGAAGGCCATCCCCAACACTAAAATCATTCAATACGCTGATGATTCAACGTTAATCTGCTCTGCCTCTTACCGAACAGACCTTCAAGCCCTAACCCAAAGTGCCTTCTCTACCACTGAAAAGTGGATGCTACAAAACCACCTCTACCTAACTGCCAACAAAACTAAGATACTCCTTTTCTCTCCCTCTAAATCCTCCTCTCTCAACGAACAGTCATTCCTAATCACTAGCCTTAATAACTCCTCTATCAAAATCATATCCTCCTCCAAACTTCTTGGTGTCACTATCAACGATCAACTAAAATTTAATACACATATCCAACTGAATATCAAAAAAACTCACATAAAACTAGGTCTATTGTATAGAAACAACCACTTCCTCTCTCCTCACTCTAGACTAACCCTTGCTTCTACCTTCCTCCTGCCTTCCCTCCTATATGGTGCCCCCCTGCTAACTAATCTCTCATCCTCTCTTACATCCAAACTTGAGCTATGCTACAACAAAATCACCAGATTTGCCACTAATGCCAAATCCTCTTCTCATCACTGCTCCTCCCTTCTCACCGTAAACTGGCTCGAACTTCCTAATCAACTTAACCTCCTCCAACTCACCACAGCCTTCAAGCTACTACTATACCCTTCAAACTGCCCAGCCCTTACAAATATCCTGCTCCCTTATACCCCTTCTCGACCACTTAGATATTCACAACACAACCTGATCACAGTTCAAAAACCCCAACGCCCTGTTGGCCATCTTCTCTTATCCTTTACACTTGCTAAGAAATGGAATGCCCTGCCCTTGTCACTTAGGGCCAGTACCAACCTAAACAACTTCAAAACTCTGCTTCATTCCTACCTCTTTCATAACAGAATTTGCAACTTCACTCCTCTGCCTTTAATACCTAAACTTTCTACTCCATTTGCCCCAGACTAACCTCCTTCTATTCTGCACCTATTCTCCTTTCTATAATGCACTATGCTTAGTGAACAGCACAGTAAAACAGTATTATCCCAAGTATTGCCTCTCTCTCAAAACAAAAGTGGAATTGTTGTGTTTCTTCTGTTACAACCACCTGATACTTGTTTCTTAGAGTGACTTAGACTTTACTTATTTACTGGAATTATCATTGTAATTCAGAATTTGAACATAGATTTGCATGTACTTTGAAATTATTTTTGTAATCTGTATATATAAATGTATTGATTTGTTTGTTTGTTTTGGAGCTTTTCTCCCCGAGTCTCCACTGAAAACGGGCCCGATAGCCCAGTGGACTTCCCCAGTAATCAAACTGAAATAAATAAATAAATAAATAAATAAATAAATAAATAAATAAATAAATAAATATCTCATTCAGTGAAATGAAAGTCAATGCCAATCCAGAAACCAATGCGCTTAGCACCTCATCAAGTTGACTATGACCATTTTCACCTCTGCTGGCACCCATTATTTAATCCAGTATGTCCAAGATCAAAAAAAAAAATGCTTAACAGAAAGCCAAGAATGACTGTAGCAATTTTAGAATAACTAACATGCAAACCAATTGACTTGGGCTTCTCTTACCACAAACTTTAATTTATGCGACTATTTTTATATATTTAGTCAATGTTTTAGTTAATTTAGCAAAGTTCAAGAAACTGAATTTTCAGTGGAGATTGATATCTGCAGAAAAGGATAATAAAGCTATGTATACATTTGTAAGAGCCCTATTTATAGGCTTGTAACACAGTTGGAACAGATGTGAAAAAATAAGTTCAGTGAAAGTCAGGGGAACCACAAATCTCTTGGGCAGCTGATCTTTGTGGTTCCCCTGACTTTCATTGAACTTATTTTTGAGAAGAGGTGAGAAACAAAGTTGGCATGAGAGGAAACATATTTATTTTAATGATGTGCTTCCCCTGGAAGAAGCAAACCCTCTGAATGTATGAGTTGGGTTAAGTCTGAAGATGGCCTGAAACACAAAAGGAAAATGTACATTACAGTATTTTGACTTATATACCTTTTTTGTTGTAGTCATGTAAACATGTTATGATCTTGCAATGCACTCACCAGTGCACACACTGTCTGGAAAAATATCATGCATATACCTTTTGTACAAGTCTTCTTGACACACTGTAAAAGATAGTCTTCAGTGCAGACAAGAGTCCTTCTCCACTTCCACATACTGCAGCTCCATTCCTGTCACCCAACAGTCAAAGGGAAAGCAGGTCTAAGCATGTTATGCCCACTAACTCTGCTTCCATAGAAGGCTGTAACTTAGTTGTATGTCATAGGTTCATAGGAGATGCAAATCAATTGAGCTGCAAGGACTTTTCAGCTTTGCCAGTCCTCCTTTTTCAAGAAGGGCCAGGTCGGATGTATTTGCATTCTAAATATGTACTTCTGTAGATGTGAACTTAATTTGAAATGTGTGGAGCTTTTCTCCCCGGGCCTCTACTGAAAATGGACATATATCCAGCTAGACTAGCCCAATCAACAAATGTAAAATAAAATAAATTTATGAATACCCAACTAGTTATCCTTTTTAAAGGCAGAAAGTGTGTCACACTGTTAAACTGGGAGAGTTAGTTTGTTCTAGAGAGGTGGGTAATCACTGTGTTGTAAATCTATACCTCCATCATGTGCATTTATTTGTGGGAGTGGATGTACATCTGTGGTCCTGGTCCTAATATTATCTGAGCTATTTGGTTTATGGATGTATAAGAGTTTTTAGATTATTGGATCCACTGTAACCAGCAAAGCCTCCTTGTGTCACAGTAGTAACACATGATAACCCTGTCCATAATGCTAGCCTGCATCTTAAACAAAAAAAAAGCTGTTGCCATAACACTACCACTACAGAAGATAGTTGTGACTCATCACACATTTGCACATGTACACACACACACACACACACACACACACACACACACACACACACACACACACACACACACACACACACACACACACACACACACACACATATATATATATATATATATATATATATGTATATGCAAACACACACAAGTGTGTGCGTGTGTGTGTATGTATACATTTTATATATATATATATATATATATATATATATATATATATATATATATACAATTTATTTTATTTTACACTGGTTGACCAGGATAGTCTGACTGGATACATGTCCATTTTCAACTGAGACCCGGGGAGAAAAGTTCCAATCACAACATGAAGAAGAATACAGGAAAAAATACAGAAAAATGCAGGGAAAGGAAAGAACATAATATAATACATGTTTAAAGAAAATTACAGGCAAAAACCATGATATAATACGTCACAAACATTATGCAGACTCTGTATAGTTGAGCAAGTTAAAGAATCAGACATTATCAGACTTTATAATTATGGCTCAGTTTGCATGTTGCAAAAAGTACTGTTTGGCAAAATTATGAAAAAGAAGCTAGCCCGGATTGGAGCAAGGGCATAGCCAGTGAATAATAAAATGTTGTCTGACACTTTTTTTTAATTGAGTTAGTAATGGTGCTAGAGTAAGATTGGCAGGGAGGGAGCTCCAAGTTTTGCTATCAGAGTTGGCAAACAGAGAGTCCCCCGCAGAGTTGTTGGTTTTGAATGTTTGGACCATTAATCTGTTAGATGATTGAAGTGGTCTGAGGTTACTATAGTGGCTATGACGGTTTTAAGTGCAGGTGTGTTTTCAGGTTGATTGAGTATTTTATATGCAACTAAAAGTTGGTTGTATTGAAGTAGGCTCAGTAATTCAAATCACCCTTGCAGATTTCGGTTATGACAGTGGTGTGTCCGAAATGCTGTGCCTGTGGCAAATCTAGCAGTGTGGTTATAACAGCTTGAGAGCTTGTTAAGGTCAGATTTGTTCAGATTGGTAAATAGAGGGGAGGCATAGAGAAGGGTAGAGAGTAGGTGTGAATGAGCAATGGCGGTTCTAGCAAGTGAAGTAAGAAAAGGTTTAATTCTGTATAGGGAGCCAAGTTTTTTATTGATGGTTTTGATAGTTTGGCTCACATGCATATCAAATTTAAGGTTGTTATCTACTATGATGCCTAGGAGTTTAGTTTGGGATTCTGGGGAGATAATGGTGCCATTATTAGATTTAATGGTAAAGAATAGTGGTGAGGACCTGTGAGTGGGGGAAAAAGTAGCAGCTTTGTTTTGTTAGGGTTTAATATCAGATGATGATTATTAGAGAGCCAATTTTCCACAGTATTAAATGTATTCTGGGACAGTGTTAATAGTTCTGCCTGGGAAGTGGCAGAGCAGGTTAAAGTGGAGTCATCTGCTTATTGAATGCATGTTGCTTCTGGGATGACAGAGTGGAGGTCATTAATAAAGATAGAGAAAAGAAGGGGTCCTAGAATAGAGCCCTGGGGGACTGTAGGTGATTGAATAGAAGTCCAGTTGATATATAAATCACCTAGGAGTATAGTTTCATTGCTTATGTCAGATGAGAACCAAGAGAGGATATCTTCAAGAATTGGGATTGTATTTCCTTGTGGAATATAAAGAACAGCTATACATATGTTTTTATGGTTATTAATTTTCAGGAGGGCCAGGGTTAGTTCGGCTGTTGCAAATTGGGGTATAGGCTTGGTAAAGGGTATCACTGTTAGGGAGGTTACCTTCTCCTTATTCAACTTAGTGAGTGGGGCATCAGTGTGCCTCACTATCAAGTCACCTATGACTAGTGTATTGGGCAAGCTGTTTTGTTTTAGGGGCTTAGGTTGAGGAGCACACTGTGTAGGTGAGCTATGTGTCTTGTAGTGTGTTCTGTGTTGTGGTGGTCGAGTGCATTTCTGCCTTGGAGGTCTCTGCTGTTTGGGTCGATTTCTATTGAGAGCCTCCACAAAGGTGGGTGTGTGGTTTGTGTTTTTATGTGAGAGCTGTGATAGTGGGTGTTCTGGAGGGCTATGTGTTGCATGTGGTGTGGTGCAGGTGTTGACCTTCTCCTCTTCACCAGCTATTCCGGTCTTGGCTTGAGAGTCCATGGCTTCCAATTTGGATATATAAGTGCATCTCTCACAAGTATGAGTGCTGGGAGGCAAGAGGAGAGGGTTGTCTGTGTACATGAGGCAGTTGCTACACTGCCTCAGAATGCCCACGTTCACCAGGTTAATAGGAGAAAGCACAGGGAGCTGACCTTTAGACATGCCAGGAGGGATGGTCATTATTACTAAGTCCTGGAGCTGTCTCCTTACATATTCCTTTTACAGGAAAAATGTCACTCAAAGTATCTGAGTCTGTACAGAGCACAGCCAAACACTTGAGGGGAAATTAATACTTAGACCCTGAAAATGTAAGGATGAAGTATTTAGGCAGATATTCTGAAGTTAGAAATCAAGCAGTACTTACTGAAAAATAATGAATCAACTTGTCAAGAATGATGAAAAGAGGAGTCACATTAATGGCCAATGCCTGGTGACAGCTAATGCTGGTTTCAGCACAGCTTCACTCTGCTGGGATACAATACTCCTTTGCTTCTTCTCTCACCAGAAGCAAAATGTTAGCACCAATCCCAAGAAGAGAAGCAGGCCATGGCCTATTTGGTTATCCACAGTCTTGTCCCAGATGATGCAAGGGTCTGCAGGCTTGTAGCCTTTTTCTGATAGATGCCTCAAATAGCAACCAGACCAATCAGGTACATTAAGCTCAGACTCTCACTCTCCAACCAGAAACAGTCAGGAATAAATGGACTCTGACACTACTCTCACCAGGGTCAGAATATAAGTGCAGATTCGAAGCTGTCACCTATAAAGCAGTTATTAGGCTTTCTAGTGATCAGCAGTCTCCAGGAAATAATGTAACTGCACCCCTTCTCTCAATAGTAGAAAACTGAAGCACAAATCCCAAGATGACTACTGAGATGCAGAATGCAGGCTCTCCAATAACTAGTGGTCTTGCAATAGATGCTTAAAGGTAAGATGAAAAAATGTTTTATCCTAACCACTGCAGTGTGCACCAGAGGAGTTAGATGTGAAAATAGGTAACTTACGTTTTGGTGGAGAGTCACTATTTTTAAAACGGCAAGATAGATTGAAAGGGGGTAGTCACTTTTGTATTCTGGTACTATGGAATACAGTAGGGTGACCAATAAATTTAAATAGTTGAAGGGGAGTGATCTCACAAAATGATAATTGTGTGCGTACTCACACCAGACAGTAAAAGCAGAGAGGAAATAAGATATATGGTCAAATTAACATAAGGGACAGGCAACTAGAAAGACAGTCATGTTTAAAAACAAAACAGTAAAAAATACAATGCTAACCAGGTGGGAGGGTGGGGAATATTTCTAATTCACAAGAGACAGAGATGTAGTGTCTTTTCAAGTTTTAATATGCAGTTAAAAGCAGAATACAAGTAAAACACAGTGTAAAAAAACAAATCACAGTATACAAAATAGAAAAAGGCAATAAAGTAGTACAGAATACAGCAAATAAAAAGCAAACTAACCTTTCCCTAAGAGCAAACTGTAGCAGAGTCTGGGTGAGCCTTTCCAACTGGTAAAAGGGTCTGTTGCCATGGATATGAACTTTCCCATTATCTCCCTTACCAGCTTGGTGGATATGGGCATACTGAGGCAATGTAGAAATTCTCTCATGTTTATTGATAACCAGTTAATTCTCAAACAAATATATGGTATGTGAGAGATGTATTTACACAATGTCACTGGAGGCAAAGCTCTCACATAAAAGCACCCCTACTGTGAATGAGGTTGTCGGTAATACACACACTGCACCTATCACACACACACATTTCAAAGCAGACACATAGGCCCATATATGGTGAGGCACTTAAATGTAAACTACCTAAACCTCAAAGGCCTCCTAGTTGAAGTACGCAGCAAACTCCCTCAACAACCCTGAACGCACTCTTTCAAAACAACACCCACATCAATACGTATGGCTACATTTCATGGAGCCTCTGCTTCTAAGCCCATTAGGCAAGTCACCACAGAATCCAACATTCTAGTCATTGCAGACTCATAGATTCATAGGTTCGTAGGAAGTTAATAGGCTAATGGCCTTGGGGCCTTTATAAGCCTACCCATGTTATATCCTTGTTCGTTTATTGACCATGTTGTATGGTCTATATTTGCAGTTCGAGTCTATGAACAGCACCAATTGCTCCTGTCCAAGAGGGACATAGGTCTGACATGCACACGTGCTATATGTGTGTGTGTGTGTGTGTGTGTGTATATATATATATATATATATATATATATATATATATATATATACACACGCACACACACACACACACACACACACACACACACACACACACACACACACACACACACATATATATATATATATATATATATATATATATAAAATGGTACATAAAAATGTGTGTGTGTGTGTGTGTGTATATATATATATATATATATATATATATATATATATATATATATACACACACACACACACACACACACACACACACACACACACACACACACACACACACACACACACACACATATTAAGTTGCTAGAATAATAGGATTTTGTGTTGGAATGCACTTTCTGAACTATATAAAGTCTGAAACTCAAATGTGTGTCCTTATTTACTGAATTCAATCAACAGTGATTTGCCAGAAAACCACAAATGTTATGAGAAACAAACCAATTTACAAAGCAAAAAAATCAGGACATTCTTCGAAGATCTGGAGAGTTGAGAGGTATGTTACCACTGCACACAATCTTGCATCCTGCTGCTTTGGAAGGCGGGGGCCATCCCTAAAGATGAGATTTGGTAAGCATCAAGATTGGCTCTTTTAGACAACCAATCTCTAATTTGCTTTGCAATGTAAGCAGACATGGTTGTGGTTATTCACAGGCACCTCAGTCTCATTCAGGAAGAAGAAAAACAAAAACACAAATGGATTGTTGCTGTGGGCAGTGTCTGCAACCACTGGCCACAGATACTGCTGCTCTTCTGCAAGTACTCCAGCCTCCAAGAGAAAAAAAAAAACTTGTTAACATTTTGAGGATGTTTAGGGTTAGTAATTGTCCTTATAACAGGATCTCTTGTGCCAGATAACAGGATCTGCTGACTGCTAACTTAGAAAAAAAATCTATACCCCCATCACTGTAATAGTTAATTACAGAAAAAAAATAGGACAGAATCATATCTGTGAATAAGTAATGTTACCACTACCCGCATATCAATCCTGCTGTTTAAAAAAAAAAAAAACAACCCTGAGGATAAGATGCTGGTAAGCATTGAGATCAATTCTTCTAGGCAACATCTCTAGTGTTTACTTCACAATGTATAGGGACACTGCAGTCATTCACAGCCATAAGGAAAAAACTTGGATCTCTGTAGGTAGAGTGTGCTGTTACCACCATAACTCTCAACCTCTTAGCCCAAGAAATCTGAAAAAAAAATAAAATAATGGGTGACAAAGTCCCAGAAAGAGAGAGAAATTTTAAATATTGCTCTTATAAACTTAGAAAGTTGCTAGTAACCTGTCAAGGCTGGGCAGATATGTACTCTGCTAGGGAAAACCTTACACAAATTATTTTTTTTAAAGAAAACCAATGGTTTTACTCTGAATGAAATAACTTTATGCTAGGATTTGCCATGGACTATTCTGCCTTGTAAGGGAATTTTACACTTTCTAGTCCTTATATTTCACATATGAATAATTCAGAGGCAAGCATATGTTGGGAGATTTACATGTTTCCTCTATCCATGACGGACAGGGGTGCTAAACCAGGCATGAGTTTGTGGTTACACATCCATTGGTCCAAATTACATTTAAATAGAGTAAGAGAAGTAATTTATGTGAAGTGTAAGATGGTTCCACAGCAGTGGTATTCTCTGTGATACATACCCATCCGTCACACATGTTCTGTGTATTTTATAAAGTAAGTTGGGATCCATACCTCTCAACCTTTTAGCAGAAGAAATCTGGACAATGGCAAAAATAATGGGGGGGCTAAGGCCAAAATAAACACATTTTAAATATTGCTCTTATAAACTTAGAAAGATGCTATAATAAAAGGTTTTGTGTTGGCATGCATTTTCTGAAAGAAATGAAGTCTACAAATCAAATGTCTGTCATTATTTATTAACTTCAATCCTGAATGATTTGCAAGAAAACCAGAGATGTTATGAGAAACAGACCAAAAATATGAGGCAAAAATCTGGACATTCTGTGAAAATCTGGACAGCTGAGAGGTATGTTTGGATCCCTTAGTGGGGGTTTAAGACACTATTGGGCTTAAAAAATGTGTAATAAGTCTGACAAGATAGAGTTTGTTGAAGGTCTAGGCATAGCTCTCATCCTTCCATCTCCAAAATGAGGAACACTAGCCCTCATAATGTGGAACAAATGGGCAAAATGTGGAACACATACTAATGGCTTACTAACAACTTCACCTAGGAAGGCCATAGGATGGTTAAAATATGCTGGTTTTACTTATAAAGAAGATATTTTAATGAATTAATATGATTGATTTCTATTTACCATGGATTTCACTTAAAAAAAATCCTAACACTGAATGTGTGACAGAGTCTTTCAATGTGGAACATTGAGGAACATTGAAGAACTCTGAGGAACATGAACTTTTTAAGACCCCAAATGAGGTACGTTCCTCATAATGAGGTACATTTGAGAGGTATGGGCAGTGGCCTCCTCTCAGTAGCCTTATGATACTGAGGAAAGGGGTAGGCCATAAGAAGATTGGCATCGCTTTTATGATTTAGGGCCTGATTCTTTTAGTGAGAAAGCATTGTAGCCATTCCAGTTGTGACAAATACTTGGAGACACACTTATACCAAAAGGGGCATTATACTCAGTGATTGTTCAAAAGACTGCCGAGTACAGTGGAATGATTACATCCATGGACTTGGATGCAGTACTTTTAGATATAAGCTGTGCAAGGAAAAATGTTTTTGCACAACAATGGATACATGGTGATCAAAGGACAGCTCATTGTCAAAACAGGTTCCCAAATCCATAACTGTGGGATCGTTTTTCAGAGGGTATGTTGTCAATGTGATAGTTACAAGGTGAGTCAAGTTGATGAAAGATATGATTATACACTTCTTACCATTTGGTTTTGCTAGTCCATGGTTTTGACTTCAACTATTTGGGGCAGGCCCCTTGGAGGATTTTGATGTCCTCCAGGGTGTTTATGATGGCACAGAGTTTGCAGTCATCTGTAAAGTTGAGCAGTCACAAAACCTTAACATTAGCTCTGATCTCAGTGAAGTAAATGCCAAAGTGTAGTGGTCCAAAGACTGAACCCTCAAGCACACCACTTGTGACAGGTTTTTTGGAAGTGGTAGAGTTAATTTCCCTATGCAAATGTAATGCACTGTCTTTCAGCTCACCATTCACAGGTTAGTACTAGGCTATCTGCTTTTCTTGACCATTTTAAACCAATTTCCCTTGATTAGAATCAAACCCTGTACCTCTCGTCTGTGAGGTAAACACTTTAACCATCATGCCAACCCCCCATGGCGAAACACATTTAAAAAATGTCATTTTTCATAAAGCAATTTAAGCAGCAGAGGGCTAACGAATCGGATTTTAAAACCCAATGGCAAGAAGACTCAAAAATGTGAGGGAAAGGGCTTCCAGAACCAAGGACAGGCCAAAACGTCAGAATGACTACTTGCCTTTCCAGGTTCATACCCCCAGCAATCTTTCTGTCAGTCTAGGTCTGCATCTTCCCCAGTGGCATCATATTATCTCAGACAAACAGGTTCTGAATGATCAGCGGGGGTAAAGATAGCAGTAATATTCATTCTCCCTTTTCTGGGGATTCCTCCTCATCATTTAAACCAACCATCCCTGTTTTTCCCAGTTTTGGGCCAAATGTTATCTCAGGGGTAATAGAACTAGTGCCCTCAGATCAGATGGGCAAAGGCTTTTATTCGAAGATCTTTCTGGTGCCAAAGAACGAGGAAGCTTGGAGACCATTCCTAGATCTGTCCTTTCTCAATTCTATGAAAAGGTCCCAAATTTTAAACTGTTATCCCTCCAAACCTTCTTACCTCTCATTCCCTTACTGAGTTTCATGGTACTTAAAAGATGTTTACTCTCACATACCTTTGGCAAAGATTTCAGACATTTCTGTATCTGACTTACATTACCAGTTCTCTATCTTACCCTTTGATTTATCTACTGCACCTAGGGCATTTACAAAGTGTCTATCTCTGGTAATGCTTATTGCATGTTTCAAGTCATTCACATCTTTTCATAATTA
Organism: Protopterus annectens; assembly: GCF_019279795.1. Lineage (NCBI taxonomy): Eukaryota > Metazoa > Chordata > Ceratodontiformes > Protopteridae > Protopterus > Protopterus annectens. Next base: position 933,238,172 of record NC_056735.1, on the reverse strand, counting down.
GACAATTGTCATATATTGGCAGACTCTTTTTCCAGTTGGCAAAATTCTCTTTGTCAAGATCCTCATGCTCAGTCCAGGGTTTTGACTGAACTTACATAAGTCATCTCTTATTCCCTCACACAGAATAGTTTTTCTGAGAAGTCTTCTAGATACTTCCCAAGGAAGAGCTTTTCATCAACTGGACAAAGAAGAACTGTACAAAGAAATATTTCTGAACCTTTCCAAACAATCCCTGGCATCTATCAAGGAATCATGGGATTCATGGCTTCTGTGATTATCATTCCCTTGGCTGGACGGCACATGAGAAAAATTCAGTGGCATTTCAGATCAGTCTGGTCTGAAAATCAAAACCCTTTATGTTTTCAGATTCCACTGCTGGGGTTTGTGAGCTGGGAGGTATTGTGGTGGTTGGACCTGTTCCCTCTCAACCCAAGTCTCCCTTTCTTCTTTCCTCCTTCTCTTTAATCTGTTAAAACAGATGTTTCATACTTTGCTTGGGGAGGGTAACATCACAAGGGGTGAAACAGCAAGGTGTGGATAGAAAAAAACACATCAATGTCAAAGAGTGCTTTGTAAACCCTAATTTGAAGAGGTCCTGTGGACCAGATAATTTATTAGACAGAACCACAGTGACATAGTATATAAATAAGCTAGGAGGTACCAGATCATACCCTCTTTACAGACTTACTACAACATTCTGGAAGGAGGTAACACATCTTAGTTTCAATCTTCTGGCCACATACAGTCGGTCAGAGCAAAATAGTGTAGCAGCCAAGCTGAGCAGGACAGACCATCATGAATGGAAGTGGTGCCCAAAGGTCTTCCAGGAAATGATCCAGCTGTGGAGAATACCTTAAATAGATCTAATTGCCTTCTTTCAAAACAGACAGTTAAAGAAATTCTGCTCCATGATTCATTGCAAACAGATTAGGAAGACAGATGCCCTGTCATTCCCGTGGACATAAATGTTCCTGTATGCTTTTTTATCCTTTCCACTGGTAACAATAATGGTTCTAAAGATCACTAAGATCTCTTGAAAGGTATTGATGGTGGCTCTCTTTTGGCCCAGACAACAGTGGTTCTTTCTTATTTTGAAATTGGCCAGTCAAGTACCAGAAGCTTCCACACATACTGAGGTTGTTTGATAGACTCCACCCTGAAAACTCTTCAGTGGATTGCTTGGATGGTGGACATTTGATCCCCTTTAGGTAACCTTTTTTCTGAGAATGTGTTGCAGGTACTAAAGGAGAGTACAACACTACTACTAGAAAATCATATTTGTATAAGTGGAAGAGATTTTCTAGTTGGTGCCATGCTAAAAATTAGGACCCTTGTAATACACGGATGCATCTGGCCTTTCTTGCCCATCTATCAAGATTTGTCTTTCAGCCATTTCTGCTGGTTTCTCCTTAGATCCCTCCTCCTTTCGCCTGTCCTTAAGTCATGCAATTTTTGAAATGGGTTTTACATATCCATCTACATAAACATCAGGTACATTTTTCTTAGGATCTTAACTTTGTTCTTGAAACACTAACACTTCCATGTGGACCAACTCATGAGGCTGATTTGAGGTACTTGACATGGAATACTGTATTACTCATTGATCAGGCTTATGTTAGAAGAGTATCTGAGTTACAAGCTCTAATGGTGAGTCAGTCCTACCTCATTCTCCACAAGGACAGGGTTCTTTGTGCACAAATCCTTCTTTTATGCCTGAAATGGTTTCAAATATACATGTATACACACATATATTATATATATATATATATATATATATATATATATACATACATGTGTATATGTATATAGATATATATTATATATATATTATATATATATATATATATATATGTGTGTGTGTGTGTGTGTGTGTGTGTATGTATATATGTGTGTATGTATATATATATCTATATATATATATATATATATATATATATATGTGTGTGTGTGTGTGTGTGTATATATAAATACACATACATATATATATATATATATATATATATATATATATATATATATATATCTTTATATAAATATATATATATATATATATATATATATATATATAAAATCATAAAAGATTACTAGGCTATCGACCCAGAGGTCATTTCAGCCTAGTGGAATATCATAGAGGTACTAGTCCATACCCAAGATTGCATTTAGTGATGACTGTCCATAACCCAGGAGGATTGAGGTGCTATCCCAGTAAGAATTTACAATGCCACATCCACTCATCCAGGTTCCTCTTGAACAGTGTCATAGAGGTGCTCAGTTTCACTGGTAGCCTGTTCCAAAGATGAGACAGTTGCTGGGAGTTAAAGCTGTCCTTTCAGCATGTCCTATTTAAGTCGAAGGCCATATTCACGTCCCTGGAACAGGTAGCCCTAGACCTATTTCATTTACAGATATGCAGTGAGTTCACTAGGTTTGGATTAGTGATGGGGATTTTACTCAGTCTGTGTAAGGCATATGCTGGAGGCCCTTGATCTTCTTTGATAGAATCCTCTGAGGTTTCTCTAATTGCCATAAGTGCTTAGTATGGTACATACAGAATGGGGCATTATACTCAATTATGGGCAAGATAAGTGCCGAATATACGGGTGGTTATAACTCTTTTGCTCCCGAGGCGATGGCCTTACTAATCAAGTGAGCTACATGGAAAGCTTTCCTTACAATGGTACACACATGCTGGTCAAAGTTAAAGTCACAGTCATCCTGTGATACCAGGTCCTTTACCACTTCATGGGTACGTATGGTATTGTTTTTGATTTGATAGTGTAAAGGGACATTGTTTGTGCTGAAGAAAATGACTTAATTCTCTGCATTCAGTTTGAGACCGTCACTAGTACACAAGTTGTTGGTCTGTGTAAGACCATCCTGGGGTATACTGACATAATTTGGGGATTGAACAAATCCACCTAGTTTGCAGTCATCTGCAAACCTGGTCAGCCCCAACCCTTTAGTTTTGACCTGAACATCTAAGAATCATATACCAAGCAGCAGGTGGCCCAGCACTGACCCCTTGGCACCCCACTGGTAACAGATCTGTTGTCTGATGTGGATTTATCCACTTTGATAGTGTGTGTCCAGCTTGTGAGTCAGTTGGCAGCTCATCTTACAGCGATGGTGTTTACATTCAGTTTGCTAAGTTTATCGGTATTGCCTGGATGTGGGATTGTGTTGAAAGCCTTTGCCAAGTCAAGGTATACTGTGTACAAAGATTTGCCCTCATCAATGGCCTTGGTCACACTTTCAAATGGATCCAACAGATGTAATTAGCAGGATCTGCCCTTCATGAAGCCAAATTGGGTAGGATCCAAGGTTTGGAGGTCACCTATGTCTTTATTTCTGAGGTCCATAATGTTATGTTCACTGGCCTTACAAACAAGGCTGGTCAGACTTATGGGGCTGTAATTCCCTGGGTCTGTTGCTAGGCCACCTTTGTGGAGGGGAATAACTGTAGCTGTTCTCCATTCCGCAGGAACAAAGCCTGTGGTTAGGCTATGATTGAAAAGGGTGCGTAGTGGTGATGCTAGTTCATGTTTTAGCCTGTTTAGAAGACAGCCTGGGATGTCATCTGGTCCCATAGAAGCCATGTTCTTTGCCTTTGACAGGGCTTTGACGACTTGCTCTTTAGATATGTAAGGCAGGGAGGGAGTTTGGGGGAGGGTTTGTTGTAAGTTAGGAGGGGATAAGGGAGTGAAATTTTCACCAAACCTATCCACTAGCAGGTACTCTATCTCTGTGGGGTCAGTGTATGTGATACCATTGGCCACCAGTTCTGCACATACTTGGGTCCTACCCTTTAGGTTATGTACATACCTGCAAAAGGCCTTATAGTTATCCTTGGCAGTACTTGCTTGGTTTCTCTCAAAGGAGGTCTTGCAGGATTTGAAAAGTTGCCTTATTTGCCTATTAAGGCTAAGGAGGGTGCTTTCCCATTGTTGGGTCCTTGTCTTTGTTTTCTTGGACAGCAACTTTTTGTATTTATTGTAGAGTTTTTGATGCTGGAAGTCCACCATGGCAGCTAGAATTTACATGCCCCTCTGGTTTTGATTATATCTGGTACAGCAGAGTTCATACGCTTATAGAAGTGATTGTTCAGGGCTTTAGTGTAAACTTTGGTGTAGTTACCACTTTCAGCTTTGAGTGGGTCTTGAAATTCATTTATACCTTCACCTAGGAGGGTGTAGTTTGTCTTGGTGAAGTTTTTAGTCTGATTTCACCCTTTGAGGGTTCTGGTGTTAGTGTCAGTTCAAAGGTGACTGCTATGTGGTCAGTTTTAAATAATGAGGGCCCAACATTTGCAAGAGTGCACCTGTTTGACATGTCAGTGAGGACCAGGTCTAGAATGTTTGCTCCTTCTTTTGGGATATGGGCAGTTTGCTCCAGGACATTTGAATTCAGTAAGTCAAGGAACTTTTGTGTCATGGAATTTAGGCTAGAGTAGGCACACAAGATGAAATGGACTAAAGGCAAGACAGCTGTCAGGGCAGCAAAAATGGTCATCAGAAAAAGCTAAAAACTGAGATTGAAGGGAGAATAGGGAAACAGGTTAACAGCTTCTAGGATCTGGGAAGTAAGATAGAGCAGAAGGTCAAAACAAGGATTAGAGGTGTTGCAACCAACTGACATGGATTTTCAGGAGTAGTGGGTGACGAAGAATGCCAAGGTGTACAAAACTTTGATGTGACCAGTGCTTTTGTGTTGTACAGAATCTTTAGCAGTGGAGGCAGAACAACTGAGGATGTCTGGGGTGATGAAGTTGACATGACTGAAACAGATGGTAGGATGAACACTGTGGGAAAGATGAAGAAATGAGGACATCAGAGCTGAAGGTAAAGTAGTTCAAATCACAGCAAAGGTAAAAAAAACAGATTATGGTAGTTTATTCTCATGACCAAGAAACCAGAAGATGATTTGTTGAAGAAGATTTGGGAAACAAGAAGAAAGCAAGAGGAGACAAGGGTGTCCAGCCAAGAGATGGAGGGACTGCATATGAGAAGACCTGCATCAGTCAGGCATGAGTGTCAAAGAAGGTAGGAGAAAGGCACTGAACTGATAAAGGTAGAAGCACCCTGTTATCATATACAAAAATATCAGAAAAGGGGTTAAAGATGCTGATGATGGTTATTTTGGAACTTGATCATAACACAGGTATTATCTTAATTGTGCCTTTTGAATATTTTCATGTGCTTTCCAAAGGTAATCATAAATCCTAGCAGTTAACAGTGCCCAATGGCCAGGAGGGAAATTCTGGCATTGATGTTCATTTATCTTAAAAGATTCTTAGGTTCATAGGATGATACTAGGCTATTGGCCTGGAGGCCCTTATAAGCCTAGGCATGAATTTTGCCCATGTTCACACAAAGTCAGCATGTTTACCCTGTCCAGCAGGGATACAGGTGGGATCCCAGGGGTATATTTTCATTTTTCCCATAAAGTTGTGCATGTTCCTGTTAAATAGGACTAGTACTCTGCATGACATGGAAAGGGAGTCTGTTCCACAGATGGGGAGTCTTTGGGACAGAAATCTATCCCACCACCAAGTTCTATTAATGTCACAGACCAGGTTAAGGCCTTGTGTGTGGGTTGTGTGAGTGGAGTTTGACTTACGGATATGCAGCAACTCCATCAAGGCTGGGTCTGAGATGGCCTTGTATGCCAGATACTGGTCACCTTTGTGCAGTCTGTACATGACTGAGTAGGGGGACATGGCTTGTAGCCTATCTGTATAGGATAGGTGTTTGAAACCCTGGATTTTCCTGGTCAGGAACCTCTGTGGTCTCTCCAGATGTTGCATGTGCTTGGCAAGGTACATGCCGAAGGGGGCACTGTACTTGATAATGGGTCTGATAAGGGAAGAGTACAAGAATATTATGAACTCCTTGTTCCTGGATGAAATACTCTTAATTATGTGGTGGGCCATGTAGAAAGCCTTCTGTACAGTGTAGGCAATGTGGTGGTCAAAAGTCAGGTTGCTATCAACCTGGATGGCCAGGTCCCTCACAACTGATTGCATGCTTAGTACGTTGTTATTAATGTGATAATTAGTGGGGATGCCATTTTCCCCAAAGGGGATAATGATGCATTTATTGGCATTCAGTTTGCGGCCATGCTTCTGGCATCAGTTATTAGTTTGGGTAAGGCCCTCTTGGAGGATGTTCACATCACTAGGGGATTTTAAGACAGCACTCAGCCTGCAGTCATCTGCAAACTTCGTCAGTCACAGACCACTGGTTTTGGCTTGCACCTCAGAAAAGTATATCCCAAACAGTAGAGGCCCCAAGACCGATCCTTGGGGTGCGCCACTTATTACAGGTCTACTACTAGAGGTGGCTTCCCCTATTTTGACTGAGTGGATTCTATCAGCGAGCCAGTTAGCTACCCATCTGGTCACATATGGGTTGATGCCAAGCTGGGAGAGTTTATCTATTTACATCTGAGTGGGGAATAGTGTCAAAGGCTTTGGCTAGGTCAAGGTAGGCGGTGTGCACCATCTTCCCCTCATCCATGGCTTTGGTGACTGTTTCAAATAAATCAACTAAGTTTAACAGGCATGATCTCCCTTTGACAAAACCAAACTGTGTGGGGTAGGTGCCCTTTTTCAGCAAATGACCAGGGAGAATAGCTCCAAAGTATTACAAAACATTTTAAGAATAATAATTTTACAGTCTTTAAAAATAATACCAAAAACAAAAATAGTTTAAATAATTATACAAAATTAGACATGACATGAACACATTGGTTAAGAGTACATACAAGTTATATGACAATGATTTAATAGCTAGAGAAAGGAGGGAGGAGATAAGTAATGGTAAGTGTAGTTTTTAGTTCCATTCGTGAGAAAGCTTTTAGAGAAGTATGTAAGAGTGGTACAGGATATGTACGAGGGTAGTGTGACAGTGGTGGGGTCTGCGGTGGGAGTGACGGATGCGTTTAAGGTGGAGGTGGGATTACATCAAGGATCAGCTCTGAGCCCTTTCTTATTTGCAATGGTAATGGACAGTTTGTCAGACGAGATCAGACAGGAGTCCCCGTGGACTATGATGTTTGCAGATGACATTGTGATCTGTAGTGAGAGTAGGGAACAGGTGGAGGAAATCCTGGAGAGATGGAGATATGCTCTAGAGAGAAGAGGAATGAAGGTCAGCAGGACTAAGACAAAGTATATGTGTGTGAATGATAGGGATGATAGAGGAATGGTGAGGATGCAAGGAGTAGAGGTGGCGAAGGTCGATGATTTTAAGTACTTGGAATCAATAGTTCAGAGTAATGGTGAGTGTGGAAGAGAGGTGAAGAAGAGACTACAGGCTGGATGGAGTGGGTGGAGAAGAGCGTCAGGACTGATTTGTGACAGATGAATACCAGTAAGAGTGAAAAGGAAGGTCTACAAGAGGGTAGTCAGACCAGCTATGTTATATGGGTTGGAGACAGTGGCATTGACAAAAAGGCAGGAGTTTGAGCTGGATGTGGCAGAGTTAAAGATGTAAAGATTTGCACTGGGTGTGACGAGGGTGGACAGGATTAGGAATAAGTATATTAGTGGGTCAGCCCAGGTTGGAAGGTTTGGAGACAAAGCCAGAGAGGCAAGATTACGTTGGTTTGGACATGTGCTGAGGAGGGATGCTGAGTATATTGGGAAAAAGATGCTAAGGATGAAGCTACCAGGTAACAGGAAAAGAGGAAGGCCTAAGATAAGGTTTATGGATGTGGTGAGAGAGGACATGCAGGTGGTTGGTGTGACAGAGCAAGATGCAGAGGACAGGAAGAAATGGAAACAGATGATCCGCTGTGGTGAACCCTAACGGGAAAAGCCAAAAGAAGATGATGAGTGAGAAAGCTTTTAGCAGTCCCTAACAATTGTCAGTAAGATCCTTTGCACATCCTCAGCCAATAGACATATTCAGTTTGTTAAAATTATTTTCCTGTCTACAATGATCAGGAAATTAAGTACCGATCAACATCACTGTTTTTCAAGGCAGCCAAATGTTCCCGCAAGAAACAGGATAGCCTGGCTCATGCTGCTGCACCCTCAGTATTATTCTGCTGACACATACCAATGCAAAAGAAGCAATACTTGGGGATAGCAAAAGGGTAGTCTATAATGTCATACTGTTTGAAGAGAGCCTTTGGCAGTCTACGTATACCATTTATAACAGGGACTTCATGCCATACCTTATAGGAAGTTACTAGGCTATTCATCATGAAGCCCTTATAAGCCTAGCCAAGAGTTTAGCCCATGTTTAGACAAGTCAACAACATTGTCGTATGCAAGACTATAACCTGGTAACCTAAATGAGGAGTGGTAGAGTGGCACAGGCAGTAGTGTTGTTACCTCACAGCAAGAGGTTCTCCCGTTTGAGTCTTGGCTGGTATGCCTTCTGTGTGGAATCTGCATGGTCTCTGTGTTTATGTAGGTTTATTTAAGGAGCTTAGGTTTCCTCCTACATTCTAGACATGCAGTGGATGGACTGGACACTCTAAAGCACCCATTGGTGGAAGTGTACATGTGTATGTATGGTGTGAAAGAACAACCATCGCAGAGCTAGCCAACCAACAGTGTTTAATATTGATTTTAGATCCCCAACCCCATGTGCAAAAATGGTAAAAAGGGGTTGTGTGCTCATAGAGTCATTACCTATATGTGGCCTTCACTGCAGTCACATATATTTAACCTGATTCCACTGAGATACTACATGGGGACTCTCAATGGAGTTCACATACACAGGAAATATTCAGAAAACAAATCCACATCATTGTGCAAAAGGTGTCCTGTTTGTAGCTACATACCTAAAAGTTTTTAACAAAAGTTTTTTTTTTTTTTTTTTTAGGGGAAGGGGTGGCAATCCCACCACTCAGTGACATATTCTAATCCCAAGTTTATGAAACCTCAGACATAGAAGAACTTGTTTTTTTGTGCAATATCTGACCGGTACAATCTCAAAATTACAGTGATTTAAGGGGGGGGGGTTCCCACATGGTGGTAAATGGGGGCTTACATCCATTCTGTAATGGTGCAAAATGGGCCATAACATTCTAAACACTCCTCATCATTTCTGATTCAAAATCATATTACATTGATCTCTTTATTAAATGAGCATGGTGGGTTGATCAGTCAGACACAGTCACCAGAAAGCAATGCAATATACATGCTGACACCAACTATTATAACAAAACTATCAAATTATTTTTTTTTCAGAAGACACCAATGACTGCTTTTATCAGCAAAAGAGCAATCATAGAGTACTGATATTCAAATGAAAATCACCCGTCAATTTCAGACTCCTGAAAAATGAAATGCAACATCTGTTAAGATTTCTGACATCCCGTGAAAAAAGTTGTAACAGACACACCGCTCCCTTCTACCACAATATGAAATACTAACAGAAATTAAACATGCCTCCCTAAGTGTTAAGTGCTAATCCCGAAAAATTGTGAAGATTCAACCACAGAATAACACACAAAAAATAAGTGATCTTCAGAAAATACTTTCATTTTTTCCAAATGTGCTTTCCATGAGACACCTGCCACAAGCTCCGGAGTTTACTGTCTGCAACAAACGGTATTTTAAAAGCAAAAATCAGACAGTTGTCCATCACAGTACAGTTGCGCATGCCAACAATGAATAACTTTTAGTTATGTACTTACCATAACTTTGGATGTATGGGATCCATCTCGCCTACATTCATAACAGATGGGTTCGGAGCCGATCTGTCGGCTCCGACTCGGCCACTAATATATTAGAACAAAGTCTCTCATTGGCTGGGCTACCCCTTATCCCACAATGCACCACTCCTGCTTCCCCAGATCTTGTTTGTTTGCTTTATACATTCATACAGATACAGAAAACATATACCAATAACTGTAACCAACTAGAGACCTTCCATAGGAGAGGTTATCAAGATCTATATTTCCTCCAAATCCAAAAGGTAGGGGGAAGGATGGTATGTATGAATGAGGCGAGATGGATCCCATACATCCAAAGTTATGGTAAGTACATAACTAAAAGATGTAATGGGATCCTATCTCGCCACATTCATAACAGATGGGACAGCGTCCCTAGCACCTAAAACCCGGGTGGCTCATTGGAACACACTCCTGAGAACTGCGGAACCAAATGAAGCTCTGCCTCGGGAAGCCACATCAAGCTTGTAATGAGAAATGAAGATGTGCGGAGAAGACCAAGTAGCAGCCACACAAATATCATCTATTGAAACTTTGGAATGAAAAGCTACAGAGGTGGCCATAGCTCTAGTAGAATGAGCTTTGATTGGGAAAGGCAACTCCTTGCCTGAGTGGGAATAAATAAAAGAGATGCAATCCTTAATCCATTTAGCAATGGTGGCTTTGGCAACTGGAAGACCCAACCTATTCTCCGCAAAGGACACAAACAGTTGGTCAGATTTTCTAGTCTGAATGGTCCTAGCCAAGTAAAAACGTAGTTGCCTGTGAACATCCAACTGGTGAAAGGTATATTCTGCTCTAGTAGAAAAATTTGGGAAGAAAACTGGAAGCTCCAAAGATTGCTGGATGCACAAAGGGGATGCTACTTTAGGCAAAAAGGATGGAATCAATCTAAGGGAAACTCTGTCTTTGTGAAAGATCAAATACGGAGGGGAAGAACAGAGAGCCTGAACCTCTGAGACACGCTTAGCAGTAGTAATAGCCACTAGAAAAGCCACGATAGAATTTGATATCACAAGTGGCTACCTCAAAGGGATGGGCAGTTAAGGAGGCCAGAACCAAATTTAAGTCCCAAGGGGCACAGGATGAGCCACAGGAGGCCTGAGGAGCCAGGCTCCCTAAGAAAGGACTTGCAAAGTCTGTTAGCCATTAAAGAGGGATCTACAGCAACATGAAAATTAGATATAGCCAGTTGAACTTTAAGTGTGGAGATTGAAGAGCCAGAATGAAATAAGGAAGCCAGAAAACTGAGAAGAGGATCAACGTTGTTGTGCCCAACAAACAAATCTTTTCCATTTGCTGGAATACAGCTTAACAGTAGGCGGCTTGTGGGAAGAAGACAAGATGTGCATTACTCCTCAAGAAAGAGAAAGATCTCTAAATAAGGATAGAAGTGGAGTAACCAAGCAGCCAGTCGCCCGGCACTGGGGAGGGAGGATGAGGGAGTCCCACGGATTGGATAACAGATCTACTGGTCCCAGAATCCAGGGGTCCTGTGCGCATACTTCTGAAGAAACAGGAACCAAACCTGATGGGGCCAATGTGCACCTGACATGGAAAGCTTCTGAATCACCCTCGAGGGGAAGGCATAAAGTAGACCCGGGGGCCAAATGTGGGCTAGAGTGTCCCTTGGAGACTGTCCCTGAGAGGGCATCAGAGTGAAGAACTGTCTGCAAAGATCAACGCAGCCACTCTGTTGTTGAGGGACCCAACAGGAGAGTCCTGCTGAGCCTGTCTGCAATCACATTGGCTTTCCACGTGGCTACTAAGAAACGCCGAGAGGCTATGGCCCAGTGCCATACTCTCATGGCCTCCCTGCAAAGGGGGTAGGACCTGGTTCTGCCCTGCTTGTTTATGTGCCAAACTACTGACATGTTGTTGGATAGAATCAATAGTACCTTGGGGAGAGCATGATGAAGTGCTTGTAAAACCAGAAGCACTGCTCTCATTTCCAGGACATTGATGTGTGCCTTGGACAGTCCTGTCCAGATAATAACCCCACCCTATCTGGGAGGCATCCGTGGTCACTGTGGCAACAGGAGGCTGAAGGTCCAGGTTGGACCGACAACGGAGATCTTGACGGCAACTGTCTATAATGAGAATATGGTGATCCATGGAAAGTTCTTGCTATGATCACTGAACCGATAACCGCCATTGCAGCATTAGCATGTGCAGTCTGGCCAATGGTACTAGGAGGATGGTTGCAGCCATTAACTGAAGAATCTGTCTGGCAGGAACTTCGAGATTTGGGTAACAAAATTTGGACCTGAGATTGTAGAACCTGAATTCTCTCTGATGGCAAAAATGCCATACTTTTTGTGTCTAACTCTGCCTATAAAGGTGATTGAAATGGCCACAGCACAGATTTTTTCCAATTGAAAGAGATTCCTAGTGAGAGACCCAAAGTTACTGTGGCCATCAACGCTCGAATCAGTAGATGCTTGGAGGTGGCAGTAAGGAGCCAGTCGTCGAGATAAGGAAACACTTGGAATCCGAGACTTCTCAAGTGAGCTGTCACTACTGCCAGACATTTGGTAAACACCCTGGGGGCTGTGGTGAGACCAAAGGGCAGTGCACGAAACTGGAAATGACTGGTTCCCAGGCGGAAGTGCAAATGACTCCTGGACTCCTGACGTATCAATATGTGATAGTAAACATCCTTGAGGTCTATGGAGCACATCCAGAAATCCTTCTCCAATAACGGGAGAATGGACTGAAGAGTGACCATCCGGAACTTGGACTTCCGATTTAAAGGCTGAGGTCCAAAATGGGCCTTACGCCCCTGTCTTTTGGCACCAAAAATAACCTTGAGTAAGTTCCTGATCTGATCTGTTTTTAGCAGCTTTGAAACTTCACGGCTGCCAGATCCCGTTAACTGGGTGGCACGTCCGGGATTTTCCTTGTAGGAGGAGGGGCGAAAGGGGATGAGGTAACGCACCCACTGATCCTTGGTTATTGATTCCCAAGCCTGTGGGTGTTTGACTGGCTCTGGAGAAGCACAGCTGGGCCACATCCTAGGGATGTTGAGGATAGGAGGAACTCTCCAGAGTTACGGGGCCTCTGCCCTTCCTGAGTCCCCGCCTCTGGAGGGTGGAGTAGAGAAGAACTTTTGGGATTTTCTGAACCACATTTTCCCTCCTCTCTGGGCCTTGGGATAAGGTCTAGAGGAACGGCAGTCAAGGTCTTGCCCTCCTGTAAGTGTGTCCTTCACCTTGGGTCCAAACAAAGAAGACCCATCAACTTAAAGGCGTGAATGTACATCTGCATAGGAGATGAGCCTCATGGACGAGTTGACAATAGAGATCAGGGTAGTCATCTGGGTGCCTACAGTCTGTGCTAACACCTCAGGAAAAGGGACTCTCCTAACTCTTTGAGGAGGTCCCTTTGTAGCCTTGTAAAATGACAAAGATAGTTCAGCGATCCATGCTCCTAGAATCCTTATTAGGAGGATGAATAGACATTGAAGCCTCTGCCACGTCCTTCTGAGTGGCAGATGCCACCACCATAGCATCAACTGCAACACCTTTAGTGAGGAATTCTTTCTGGGGAGGAGCTGAAAGAAACTTATAGAGATTAAGTCCAATAATTCATCGAAGGGTGGAGACACCCAGGAGGAGGAGGGCTGGGCCTCAAAGGCCTTGAGGAAAACTGACTCCTCAGTGGAAGGGGCTTTGGACTGCCAATCTCCTCTCTGTCTCAAGATCTCAAGGATATCCGAGAAAGAGACGTCATCCAAGGATGATTTAGGGGACCCCTCTGCATCCTCGAGGTCAGTATCTGAAGTGACGGATTCATCCTGGGAATGGAACCCCTAAGGGGTATCCTCAGGCCCCAGGGCCCCACTGTCACAGGAAAGAATGTCTCCAGAGGCACCAGTACCCAGAACTTGGGATGGTGGGGTAGAAACCTGCTGAACCGGCAATGTCATGGCCCTCAAAGCGGGACCTCCAGACTCTGCAGAGGGCACTTGTTGAGTGACCCTGGAATACCTGCGGCAGATGAGACTGGGCATCAAAGGCGAGCTCTACAGTGTTAGTACCAAACCCTGACACCGAGGACAGGGTAGGAATGAAAGTCGAGCAGAGGAACTCGAGGGGTCCCAGCTCTGACTGGACAGTCCGCTCCGTTCCACCTGCACCAACTCCAAAGGCTCCAAGGGGTTGGAGGAGGAATCAAATGTATGGGATGTGGGTGGGCTGGCACGCATGGGCTGGAGCCAGATCATTTTGGTAAAACTGGGGACTGGAATAGCCTCTGGATAACCCTATCCAAATCCGAATCAGATAGCCTAGAGGATTTGGAGGAAACAGATTGGGGCCGAAGACATCACACCCTCGCCTACAAAAGAAGATTGGCTCGAAAAGGTTCCAACACTGTCGGAGACTGGAACTGAATGCAACAGTACGGTGCCAAAAGAGTCCTCGAGATCAATGGAGCCAAGGCAGGTGAATGGCCTCTCGATGCAACCAATGGAGCAAGCCATTGGAGCCGAGGAAGAAGAAGTCGAGCCTTGTTTCTTAGTTGTTGGATCCGACGGACTGGTCAGAGCCGACAATCTATGCTTTTTAGACGTCGGGTCTGATGGACTGGTCGGAGCCAATGATCTCTTCTTTTTGGAAGCTGGAGAAGAAGCCAAAGCTTCTTCAAAAGACCCCTGAGTATCAATTTATTTTTCCTCTCCTGGAGAACCCTGGAGGGACATACACTACAAGAATCCTGTAAATGTTTAGGGCCTAGGCAGTACACACAGATAGCATGGCTATCTGTAATAGACATCTTATAATTACATTTTGCACACTTCTTAAAACCCGACTTTTGCTCCTTAGACATTTTGACAAGAAAGCACAGGTGACTAGCAATAACACAAAGGGCAGTACTGAAGTATGGGCTGAAACCCTCTAACTTAAACAGGCTTAGCCACAACAGTGAAATAACAGAAGGAAACTACGTGGGCTAAAGCCCTCAAACTTAAAACAGACCTAGCCCAAAACTAACTCTGTCACCATTAACAAGGGAAAAAACCTAATAACTTAAAATGGGCCTTGCCCAGTCCACAGAAACAATAAAATATAACTTTTCTCCAAACTCAATACAAACACTCACACAGCTGTAAAAACAGCTGTTTAAGAGATTCCTGACAGAAACCCTAAGTAAAAACGACCAAAAGGTCAAGAAAATCACTTAGCTCCAGCCAAGTCGAGACCACGTCCGTCTTGAAAAGTGGCAAACGAGATCTGGGGAAGCAGGCGTGGTGCATTGTGGGATAAGGGGTAGCCCAGCCAATGAGAGACTTTGTTCTAATATATTAGTGGGATCGGCTCCGAACCCATCTGTTATGAATGTGGTGAGATAGGATCCCATTACATCTATGAAACAAGCCTGAGCAACAACTTATTAAATTATGCACGTGAACAAAATAATTCAAAGGTATTAGATATGTTTTTAGTATGTGCAAACAAAAAAAATGCTGAATTCAGTGAGAGCCAAATCACTTAAGACATGCAAGAATCTAACAGCAACTAATACTGGTGCTTTACTGTAAAACTGCAGAAGCACACAGCTCTGCAGCGAGCACCAGAAATCATACACAAGAAGTAAAGGGTTCTAAAATAATTAACCCTAAAGAGATATTTGATGGCTCAGTTTACAGAATAATATATCAATCAATGTGCACATCTTGATATAGTAATTAACCTTGTACGTTCATAAGCAATGGTCTGCAGCAAAAAAAACAAAACAACGTAATACGCCATTACTACATCTGTCAATGCAAAACCGGACTACTTCACAACACGTTTAGCACGTAGTATCTGACCGAATTCCCTCTGATTAAGAACTGCACACTATTTATTAAGTGATACACCAGTACCAGTTCCCAGCGTGCAAGTGATATAATCTTTGTTTATTTCAATTAACACATATGCAGTTAGCAGTCACAGTTTCTATCCCATATGATTTAATGTGAGTTACATCTCTGTCAAAATCTGGGAGAAGCAGCCTGTTTTCGTCGCAGTTAATACATAACTTTACAGCGTTTCTTCAGTGCACTCCGTGCCATTTATTTCTTTAAAAAAAGTGAGATTTAAGTGAAAAGCATCTACCAAATAAAATACCCTGCCAAAACAGACTATAACAACCCACGCCTGGTTTACGATCATCACAAGTCCTGGACGTAATCCTTATACAAGACTGTGTTAGGTTTGGTTCTTTAAACCCGATGAAAATGTGAAACTTAAATGCATGTCATTACACACTGACTTCAAAATAAACTCTGAAGGGAAGTTGGGAACCACAAAGGATGATCCTTCTCACAATCAAAATTCTAATCTAACCATCAGTTGTTGAGCACTTATAAGTACATACGCATATGCTTCTAAGTGCTTAACAACTGATTGTTGCATTAAACGATCGTTCATCGCTTCTGCAAAAGCATTAAATAAATAAAATAAAACAAAAAAAAAACCAGTAAAACAAGCCACCTTGCTAGAGAAACAGACATTTAGAAAAGTCCACTTCAGATAGGAACATAAAACCAAATTGTAGGCGACACTGGGAGACAAAACAGGATTGGAATTGAAGGTATACCGGACATTGAAAAAAAAAAGATACTGTGGGTGGGAATGCGAGTGACGTTATAAAGTGGGCGTTACTTTGATCACCTCTAGTGTGGACCCGAATTTTAAACACTGGGATTGGCCCTTTAACAAAAGCACTTTCACCGAAAAAGCACTTTCATTAAAGTGCGTTAAAAAAAAAAAAAACAATAAATCTACTTTTATGCAGGGGGGCAAGCCCCCCTCCACCCCCCCTACTTTAATATTCTCAGTCCGAGATCGCACTACAGTGAGGAAAAGGGAATATTCCCTTATCCGCACCGTAGTACAATCTCCGCAACAGTCATTCCCCCACAACTCCCTCTAGCTGCAGGCATATTTCCGCAAAAGTGCTTTTTCGGTAAAAAGCACTGTCGCGAAAGTATGCCCGGCTATTTGTGCTTCGGTGAAAAGTTCCTAAGGGGATCAGTACTGATCTCATATATATATATATATATATATATATATATATATATATATATATATATATATATATATATATATATATATATATATATATATATATATATATATATATATATATATATATATATATATATATATATATATATTTGTGTGTGTGTGTGTGTGTGTGTGTGTGTGTGTTTATCAAAAGACCGTAAAATGACATTACATACCTGTAAAAGGACTCACGCTCAACATATATACATCTTATATGATTTGAATAATATTAATTGTTCTATACAGTCCTAGAACAAATAGAACTATAATAAGATATTACACATTACACATTCCTGCACTGTGTGGAAAGTTGGTGAGTGAGTGAAAGAGGAGAAAACAGTAAGGGGATATTTAGTAATAAATTCTAGTACAGTGACCTTCCCACTCTCTGGACAAACTATAATAGAGTGTAAACAGTTTACAGCCAATGCAGAGCAATTAGAAGAGAGGTACCAAGCAAATTAGATTTTCTTTAATTTCCTGAATGCAGAAATCTGTTAGCTTGAAAGACTAAGTAACTGGCATATACAGTGCAACTAAACTATTGGCCCAGAGAAAGGACAGTGGTCAACTTAGTAAGTGGCGCTTAGAATGCAAAGGTAACTCTGTGGGGGGGGGGGGTTGGTGGTAAAAACTAATATCCAGCACAGATAAGCACATATTTGACTAGATGAAGTTACTACACAGCAAGATTCTTCAAGTTAAATTTGCTTATGTTGTACAAAGACAAAACTCTCAGTGAAAACATTTGGGAGTTGGCCCTTGTGGCAGAGCTTCTACAGTATCTGGGTTGAATATAGTGACTAGAGGCTTTGAAAAGAAAGAAAAGTGAAAAAGTCTGCTAAGCTGTCATATTATATTGAGGCATTAAAGTTAATACTTATTGTAAAAAGAGATGGACTAAAGACCAAAGTGAGTCAGAGCAAGTGAAAAGTACAAAACTAGAAAGATTATAAAAAGGTTTATGAATGTGAGCAGAAAGGAAGTGAGCAGGAGATATACTGATAGGGAGCCACAGTGATACAATGTATTATTGGAGTCGGTCCTTGTGGCAGAGATTCAGTAGTATCTGGGTTGAATACAGTGACCAGAGTTTATTGCATAAAGACAACGCTCTCGGTGAAAATGTTTTGCAGGTGGTCCTTGTGGCAGACATCTTGTAACCTTAACTTTAATAATTTGACTGCCTGGATAGCAGGTCATCTGGAGAATCTGTCCTGGAAGCTAAGAAAGAATTGAAAACCTGGGGTAGTATTCACATGTGACTTGAGAAATATCTTTCTCTATTTCATGATTTCTGTAGATACTTTAACTCTTTTCAAAGTGTCAGTGACAAAATTACTTTGAAGAATGATAGAGTATATCAAGACATTTCTTACATGCTTTTTAACCTTTGGCTGAGGTTATTCTACTACATGTCTGATTTTATCATTATCTACTTTAAAGCCTTTTGAAGTTGAAAATAAATAACACACGCATCTTAATTCCATAACTCTGATTTGACTCTCAATTCTAGTTTCACGTGAGTTATATTGTCTTAACCTATTTAGTACCTGAAACAGTGTTCCACTATGATCGTCTCTGGGCACACCCCATACCAATATATAATCACTAATTCTAACAGTACCTTCAAACCCTTTGATCACAAACATAGCTTGCTGAAACACTTCATGCACTGACAAACATTAAACTAAAGTCTGAGGAATCTGTATCTTTATATGCATGTATTAAATACTCAGTCTTAAAAAAGTCTTCTTCAAGCTTCATTTGACAAAATCCAAATTTAGCCTTATTAGCATCAATAGCAGATAAATACTTTACATCTGACATAGCAGAAGCTATTTTTTTAAAATAATGTTCCGTATGATATCTTCTTTATGGTCTTGCTGATCTAGGCATATACAGTCTTGTTTGCCATAACCGTAATAAATATACTATTTACTTTGTCAGTAGGCTCACTTTGCTTTTTAATCATATCCGTGTTTTCCATTTTTTCAACTTCCTTTTAGTTTCACCACTCAAGGCTGCTTGAAGTTTTCCTTGGGCATGTATTACTTCCAAAATGGAATGAATAAAATGAACTACTGGTAAAGAGTCCAGACCAGTAACCATATCTTCATAATCATAAGGCAAATTACCACTGTTTACATACACTTTTATTGTCATCATGCAAAGCATCTGACAAGTAAAATGACCCAGTATAAACGATGTTCTATTCTAAACATCAGAAATAATTTACCTGCTAATAAAAAAAATAAATAATTTATCTGTTAAATCCTAGGGCTCTAGAATGAACTGTATGTGCAGGCGGACAGCCCAGCTAGATAGAATTTTGTAAATAATTCTATGTCATTTGTGAATGGTAATAGGATTTGTATGCTTGCCTTAGAAATGTAAGAAAATTATATGTTCTGTGCTGAACTTCAGGATTGTAACTATAGTGCACCCTGCTGGAAAAGAGCAGAAATGTGTATAAACTACATGCCTATGCAAATGTATGTGTTGATGGTAAAAGCTGGAATATCCAGAGTTAACTTGCAAACTCTAAGAAAATAAGTGAAACTTGTTTATAACTCTGTTATCTTTGTTTCAAATCAAAGCAGACACAATGTCTAGAGTTGTAGGCTTTTCTATTGTCTGGAAACAGAGGTAATTACAGGTTTCCAAGGTAATTGTTTTACGACTTCCAGTTTTAGGCAAGCTTCTAAGAGATAAGTGTCAGCTTCTAAGAGATAAGTATTTTTCATAGAGACATGTTCAATTCTGTTGGTATCTGTTTAACCTGGGAACTAGATGCAGGTGTCAGATAGTGATGTCATCTAGCTAACCCAGCAGTAATGCGTATTATTAATTTAAGAACCATCTCAGAGAGAAAGTCTGTGCATTTTGTATTTTGTTATGGACCTGTAAACATCTCTTCAGCACTTCTCATCTATATTTGCCTGGTTCTGTAAGTAAGACTTAGATCTTAGTATCTCCTTAGAGCTAGATAGGAAAATAGTCAGATTAGTCTAGCTGTTTTCTATATTTATGTGAGACTGTCTGGCAATGTTGTTTTAAAATATCTCCTGTGATTCTGAACTCCATTGCCACTGTGTTGAGTTAATGAGCATTGCCTTGTCCTTTTATTATTTAGTATTAAATATATTTAAACCTTTTAATTGTGGCTGGTTTTGTTTAGAGATATTTAAGCTCTTAAAGTACTTGCATACGTATTTGGTGATGCTGTATAGGCCACTCCTAAACAGCCTTAAAAGGTCTGGTCATACTATTTGGATAACAGTAACATTACACAGTAGAATTGGGCACCCTTTGGTAAAGGCCTTTATAGTAGCTGATAAGGGTGGTTCGTGGCAGGTGGTACGACGCTATAGTCTGGGCATAAGGAGGCATAGCTAGAGAAGCTGTGTCAGACATCCCCAGGAGTGTCTGTGTGTTTGTATATAAATCAAATCTCAAAGTGTATGTGTGTCAGCTACTTGGACAGGGACACGAAGCATTGGTTGGACAGAGAGGGTGTTGGAGATTTTGACTTGACCACTCAGCTTAGATCTGAACCCTATAGCTGTGCCAGTGGGGAGTCTTATTGGGGATATGGAGAGAGAGGGAAAAACTAGGCCCAGACTGACTGTGATCTCTGTGTGCTCTTAAGGGAAATTGTACTTTACTGTTTGTGTACTTGTCATCCTCCCAATGTGCACATCGCTCACTGGTATTAGTGGTGAGGCTTGCGGCTCCTTGGTTACTTTTACTTCAACTTTTACACAACAGTTTAAATGGAAGATATTTTTAGCATTCGTATTACTTTAACTCATGCAAATTGTATCAATGTGTTTTCGTGCTTTGTGTCTGTAATGACTCATTTTCATTCTATTTACTCGTTTTGTTGTTTCCATTCCTACATGAAACTTTATGCACTTCACATTCACCAGTAGCTATTTGAGTGCTCTCAGTCACTCTGCATGCATTTGTTATTACATGTAATATTAAATTATGCATCTTGCAACAATCTGCCCTGCATCTATTTATTTTGTATGCTACCCACACAATTATTTCTAGAATTAATCAAAACACATAACAGCAAACTCTAGCCTTTGGCCAAGTTTTTTATTTAAGTGTCATAAGCATAAACATTTTCTCTGGGACCTTATACCCTTGTGGTGAACAAATGGTGAACATAAGGCAGATATTTTCTTGGCTGATATTATCTCTGATAAGCATGTCTCATCATTACAATAGTTCCTCTAGCTTCCTCCCATGACTCAGATGTTTTATACATCTTATTAGCTACTTCTCAGTGACTTCTAGCATCATTGCATGCTGAACCTTCTCAGGCTTCTTGCAGTCAGGGATAAATTTTGCTGGGTATACAGTTTAGTTCTCAGACAAATATCTCTGAACGGGAAAGGGGGGCATGTTTTGGAGATTGAAATCTTGAAATTCTGAATGGAGCTCTCTGCATACAGCGCAGAACAGGAGATTTCCCTTTTCCCTCACTTTAGTGTGATCTCAGAGTTGATATATTTAAGTAGCAGGGGTGTGGGGCATGCAGAAACTTCATTTTGTATTTTTTTGTATTCATTTCAGAGTTTTGAGATTTCAAAACTCTGACCATATGGTTTTGACCATATGAAATTCAAAGTTCTGGAAAATTGACATTCTGAAGTGAATCTGGACAAAGCCATAAACAATGGGGGGACAAAGGCCCAAACATAAGGACAATTTTTAAATATTCCTTTTACAAACTTAGAAAGTTGATAGAATAACAGGTTTTGCATTAGCATGAATTTTCTGAGGGGTATGGAGTCTAAGTCTCAAATGTATGTCATTATTTTCTGATGTCTGTCCTCATTGATTTGCCAATTATTTGCCAGAAAACCACAGTTTTTTGAGAAACAGACCAAACATATCAGTCAAAATCTGTACAGTTGAGAGGTATGATTACATATATATATATATATATATATATATATATATATATATATATATATATATATATATATATATGGTTCTACTTCAAAACTTCAAAAACTCATAACATCTAATTTCAAAACAGTGAGACCATAAGTTCTAAAACTCATAACATCGAATCTTGCAACATCAAAAACTACAAAGCAAATTTAAATAACACCCCCTCTACCTATAACAACACCAAATGAAAAAGCACACTTTTTACTACGTTTCTGCAGGGGGGGCAAGCCCCCCTGCACCCCTATAGTGGGGGGCTCTGCCCCCACCCCCATAAATTGTGACTTATAATGGTTTGTTATATTACTAATTTAGAATTATTTTGCAGTTTCTATATTTTTTGGTCACATATATTGTAGATGTATATATGTTACATTTTTGTCTGTTTGCTATTGGCCTGTTTCATGGCTACAAAGTGTCCCTGGAAAAGTCTACCTAGTGAGTTACAAGAAAACAAAGACATGCATATATAAATATATTTTCAGATCAAACTGAATTCATACACATACACATGAGCTCAGAACGTTTTGATAAGAAAAATAATTTCTGTATTTTAAGTGTGTTTTTATGTATATCAAGTAGTACACTTAAAATACATACATCAGTGTCTAGTCTTTTTTCTGATGTATATTTTTCTAATTTTGTAATTTAATAAAAGGGATTTTTGTTTAATTTAGCTGTGTATTTTTTCCTTACCAGTATGTGCTTATGAATGCAAAAGTTAATAGTCTTATGCAACTCATGGAGTAGTGCCATAGATTCACTTTCCATAAAGGTGTATTTTGAGTCACCTGATTCATAAGTAAATCATTTATTGTATTTAGTTTCCATAGTTAAAGTCAGTTGGGACATAGTGTATGGTAGATTTCCATAGTATTTTATTTGATATCACTGATATTGATTATTCTGTGTACAATTTCTAGTCCTGAGTAATTGGTGTATGACTTTTAGATGTTCTTTTACAAATGTTGAGACATCGCCTATCTTCTTGGACTTGCATCAATGAAAGGACGTATGTTCTTCAATTTGTGATATGCAATTTCTATTTTTAAACCATGTTTCTGTAATGCTACTAAGGTCATTGTCCTCCACAGCAATATTTCTAAATCATTCATTTATTGTCAAGACTTCTAAAATTTAGTAAAATTACTTTCACCTCAAATTTTTTTTATCATGAGTTTGTTAACCAGGTAACTGAACTGGTCCAGGTACCGTTTTCAATCACAGCCTGAGACATAGTCAAATAGAACATCTGCATTCCATATACATTGTGACAGTAAATAATAGCATTCTAGTGAATAAAGGAACAAATTACATATTAAGCAATTTGCATCAAGCAACTTATACATCAGTCAATATATTACAGTGGAAAATGCAAATGAAACATTCAATAGTTCATTGAGAAGCACAGTGAGTTGAGAAGCTGACTGTATAGCTTAAACAAATTATTATTCTTGAAACGTTGACTTTTCCATGAGCTTGTAAAGTGGTATTTTTGCTTTTACTTGAATGTAACAATATTTTTCTCATCTTGATATTTACTGCTGTATTTGGCAGATGCACTCTTTCTAAATTTCCTCTTTCACAGGGCTAGAATGAATAATGTGCATGATGGCTCCTTTATTAAGTGACCTTGGGGGTGTAGTGGCAAATTCATGTTGCCAACCTCTGTGCCAGAGGAGAGCATAGTTCTCAACAGCCCCTGATTTTGCAGAATATCTCAGAAGTTTTTCCTTATATTTTATCCTGCCCCTCAGAATAATTTTGATTTTCTGGTAGATCGGTGATGATAACAGTCAAGCAATAATAAAAAAAAGATCTAGTTGAACAATTCTATCTTCAGAGATAAAGTACCAGAACTTATACTTTCATACGAATGAGTAGGAGGTTGGCATAATGGTTAAGGTGTTTACCTTACATACACAAGATGCAGTGTTTGATTCTCACCTGGGGTAATTGGCTAGGCTTAAAATGGCTCATTAGAGCATGTAACTCAGCACTAATCTATAAAAACAATTCTATTCTCTTGCTTTTGATAAGGTATACAGTCGTCATACTTTACTTACCATTGTGTTTTACAGTTTGTGCATTGCATGTTGATTGAAAGCCTGGCGGTGGTAGTTTATCTTCAGGTTATACATATGACAAGATTCACTGTCATTACTTTCTTTTCTCAACAATCAGGTGATTGGATAGTTCAGAAAATATTTTAACTTAAGAACCTTTTCTACCAGTGCTTCAGTATTAAACGTAGATATAAGATTGGGTTCTGGCCAGATACTTGCATATAAACTAGAGACCTGGTTTATTTGTGTGTCACCAGGGTCCATATTTTTTGGGGCTAGTTGCCAGTTTCAGGTTTGGAGCAGTGCTGTACATCATGGCTGCTAATAAGAAGTGTTCATTTTAAGTGAATTTAGCCGGAGCAAAGTACAGATGCAGTACTGATAAATTATCTTGGAGGCCTGTCTGCTGAAGCATCACAGATTTACAGTGTTTAAGAAGAAGGATACCAGCATGCAGTGTTACTTTTGCTTAGTAGTTACATCAACAGCTTATTAAACCACAGGAAAAAAAGGATGGGTCTTAAAAGTGAGTGTCTGTGAGACTCCTACAGAAGAGAAGCTTGTTTTGCAGCATCTACAGAAAAGTCATCTCTGAATATTCTGGGCCACTAGCAAAACTCTATTTCCCCGAACTAGCAAAAGAATGGGGTATGGTCTCCTCTCTCAAAAGCTCTTTTGAAGTTGACAATATAATGTCACATTAAGCAGATTTCGGCATGTTTTATTTTTATTTTTTTTGTTAGTGCAAATTGCATGTTGCCATTTGATTACCATATTTTTTTTCAGATGCTCTTATGCAAATGAGTGAGAAGTCACTATAAGTTTGCCTATAGCATGTAAACTGGTAATGGGCCTTATTTCACAGACATCAGTAAGATGGAGAACTATAATCAAAGGAATGATTAGTGCATATTTGAATACAATGGAATACTATCAAATGCAAAAGGTAAATTACTCATGTGGACAAGAGGCTTAGCAACTGTAGCAGTGGCCAGTCAGAGGAAGGCAAGCTGCAATTCTTCATGTAAGTGAATTGGTTTGCTTGCTCAGTTCTCTGATCATTTTGCTATATATTTGGAAGAAACTGTTTTGAAATGCAAAGTACTAGAGGGACAATACGGTACTTGAATAAAGGAAAGGAAGCCAAAGTAAAACAGGTAATCATCTGAGCAATGTGTTCTTAAAATATGGTATGATGGTTAGCACCAGTCACAGACTTGCATATTCTTAGCTTGCCTGTCACAAGGATCACATTGTAGTGTGTCGGAGAGGTACTTCAGAAGGAATAGATATTATCCTATTGTTTTCAAACTGACCAGAAGATCTCACCCTCCATGCTGGAGCTCAGATCAGAGCTAGTTTGCCTTAGCTACATCAATAGCTCAGAACTTGATTTCTTCCACAGTTAGTGATGAAAGCTCTTCTGTGAAGTATATATTACTGTTTGGAAGGCAGCCACAATATCATCATGGTGGAAACTGAAAAGCAGAAACTGAACCTAAGCATCCAGGATACAATCTCAATATTCATCCAGTCTGAGCTATAAGCTTCCAATTTTCCTATATGCCCATTCTTTCTTTCTGGGAATTTTGACGCAAGAGTATATAGACTCAGAGGAAATACACTTAATACAGTTATGACAGAGTAAAATGTGTAGTACATATAATTTTAAATTATGTATCTGCAATGAATGTGTCAGGCAAGAACTCATGACTGTCATGCTTTTCACCCAAATAGAAAAGTAAGCATATGTTTTAAAGTATATCACAAATATTAAAAAGTTACTTTTATAGACTTTGGCAAAATACTGTTTTTCTTTTTTCTTCTGTATCCTAAATACCACCACTGTAGAACTATTTACATTTACCTTTCAAAAGAAAGTTGAAAATGTTATCTGTACCTCTCCATGGAATGTAATTGTAAACATGGTACACAGAAATGTTGCTATTAAAAAAGATAATGAAATAAATGCACAGCTTGTCTAGAATTTAAGAGTTGAAGGCTCGTACATGCTTATAGCGTCATTTTTACACAGTAATTCATTAAATTTGTAATTTTGATGTCTAGATTTTCTTCAAAATATGCTTCATATAATTCATAGTAATGTTAAAGTTTGTATATGTGATCACCTGTAGCTCAAGGAATGAAAACTTTTCTTAGCCCTGCCTAGTCCTGCAGGAATAGCTCTACTGACAAATCATAATAAATATATAAATGATGATGATAAAAATATTTAAAGATAAGAATTTAAAACCCTCGTGATACAGTGGTGCAGAGGTTAGTATTTCTGCTTTGACAGTTGTGTGTGTGTGTGTGTGTGTGTGTGTGTGTGTGTGTGTGTGTGTGTGTGTGTGTGTGTGTGCATGTATGCATGTGTATGGGTCTGTGAGAGACCAAAATGGAATAAAGGCAGGTATTAGATAATGAACTGACAGATTAACAAATGAATAAATTAAACTGCACAAAAATGGTATCAGCACTATGTTTTGCACATGTATATACTTTCAGAAAATCTTCTGCTCTCATATTTATTGCCCATATCTTATCTGCTCTGCCACAGCTTGCTTATCTTGTCAATTTATTTTTCCAAGGACTGACCTCCAGTGTACAATTCTCCATGCCTGTCAAGCACAACTTGATGTAATATCTCCTGTGAACCAAAGAATGAAGGGTACAGTCCTCGCAATGACTTCTTTTATGGGATTATCACAAAGCCCACAGTGTCAGTGAATTAAATTTGCTAGCAGATGCATGGTGTTAGATCCTACAGTTGGAACCACTATTAAATAGCATAATCAGCTTATGCGTTTGCTTTACATTTCCTCCAGGAACCATAAAACAAGTTAATTGTTTAAGCTGCCACAAGTAAGTCAAGTATGCTCATAGAACTTTTGCAATGCTCCCTTGTGGGATGAGATCTATGCTGTACAGTAAAAACAAGTTAATCAAGGTAAGTTAAGTAGGACAGCAGTTGACAGAAGTTCCCCTGAAGGAATAGATGAAGTGGCCATTCATTTCTGTGGTTACAGTTCCATTTAATATAGCGCAGCTTGTCATAGGAGAGCCCTTTTTGTGTGTGGACAGAAAAAGCATGCAATGTCTTACACAGACATTTTTCTTCATTACTTATACGTTTTGTACCAGGTTAGCAGACTGGCAATAATATTAACATGTTGTTGCCATGTTGTCTCCAGAGTTTTAACAGAGGTTCTGACTTTATCGTTCACAGTCCAAAGATTCAAAGAAACTTTATTGTCATTTAGGAAACACAAGAAGTGCAATCTAAATGAAATTTTGAGTGGCAGCTCTTTTACAGGAGAAAACAAGCGTAAGAAGACAGACATGATAGGCATTAAAGAATAAACAATAACTGTAGTACAAAAGTAAATATCTAGGTAGCTGATACACATGCTTGTACACTATTTATATACACTGGACAACACTGACTACTAGATGATTGACACATGAAAAGAAAAGTACACTATACACAGAAGTGAGATTAGGTGATATTGCACATAAGGAAGTGATTGGAATTGCACTTGAATGAGAATATATTAATTTTAGTATGCAATAAATAAATAGAATTACTGTATGGGAAAAAAGGAAAAAGAATTTTCCCTGCCCTCCACATTCATCGATTATGTCTAAGGACAGCTCCTCTCCATCAGACCATGCATCCCCTTAGGGAATGTATCAACAAGCACCCTCCCAGCTTGGATGGGCACACCCATCCTCTCCCTTCCTCTCTGTCAGTCACCCGAGCAGCTAATCAAACCCCAGGATGACTGGGCCATAGTCAAGGATTTTTCCCTCTATGTCAATGGAAAGGCACTGGAGCAGGTATGTATAATTAGCAAGGGGTGTGGGGGATACAAAAAACATTTTTTGGTAGTTCATACATTTGGCATATGTATGATTCTATGAGCTTTGGTCAACATTCATTTTTGGTGACATCTGAAACACATACCACAACACATTGAAAATTCTATTATTGTCCTGCTAGTATACATCGGTTAAGAAACAAACTTGGAGCATGCAAAACTGAAAAAAAAGAAAAAAAAAAACATTGTTTTTGCTGCGGGGGTTCTCCCCTGCACCACCCATGATTGTGGCTGTGCACCCCCACACCAACTACAGTAACTCCGAGATTGCACAAAATTGGGGAAAGGGAATATTTCTAAACTGCATGAACTGCGTAATCTTGCATATCCATCGACCATCTTTTTAGTCGACCAAGAACAGCCAAATAACCAGATGTCAACCAACCACATTGTTGACTGGACCATCTAGTATATTTCAGATTTCTAACTAACCATCTATGTATCTTTAACCTGTTTTAGCAGAAGTAAACTGCAGTCTCTGCACTCCCCATTCTTGTTGGAGATAACCAGCCCAAGTAAAGTGCATTATGCACTGTTATTAAATGCAATGGTGGCGTGACATATTCTGCAGGCAGTAAACCATACACATTTACATTAGATCTGATTTGATACAGAACATGAAGGATGAACCTTTTTACCAAATTTCAAATATGGCTCGGTTTGTAGTAGAAAACGAAATCAGATTATAAGCACAAGCTTAATGTGATCTGCATTTTCATTTACTTTTCTGGTGACTCACTTATCATTATTATTTTCTTAATGTAGACTACTGATGCATTTAGGCCTACTAAGTTCACTGACATTTTGACTAATCCTGCTTCAGAACCACAGACTTCTGAACGTTCTCCAGCTTGTATGCAGCAATATCTATGAAGAATTAATAAGCATTGTGCACACAGATGTTTAAAAGTACAGTTTTCAGCACACATGTATGTATGTATATATTTCTGTTTGTGCATGTGTGTGCGTGCATATGTGTGTGTGTGTGTGTGTGTGTGTGTGTGTGCATGTGCATGTGTGCACATGCGTGTGTGTGTGTGTGTGTGTGTGTGTGTGTGTGTGTGTGTGCGTGTGTGTGTGTGTGTGTGTGTGTGTGTGTGTGTGTGTGTGTGTGTGTGTGTGCACGCGCGCGTGTTTGTGTTTTTCTTCATATCCATTGGTTCTTATGTTTGTAGGTTGAAATTAATTTATTTCTGGTCTTTTATATACTAATTCCCACCCAGACACTCAGTGCTGTGGATTTTCTTATTATGAAGAGGTATTTCTGTAATGCTAATGGAAATGACAAAGCCGGTTACTTTTTTCTTTTGCTAGTTTTAAAGTTTGCCTTCTCTTTTTTATTTTGTTGCAGAGGTATCCATAGTCATAGTCTGAGACATACATCTCTCCATCTTTTAGGCTTTATTTGCAGTTGAGCAGAATTATAAAAAGGAAGGGGGAAGTATAATTCATAATAAATTCATTTTTTAAGACAATAGTAGCAGTATATGAAATTTAATTTGATTAGCCAAGACAGAAATTTAGCATTTGATAATGACTGCACTCAAATGTGCAAACCTGAGGTTGAAAGAGTCATCAGAAAATGGATGCTCAAAAGTATAGCAAAGCTGATGATTATTTATATTGCATTTTGCAGGCATATTTTAGCACTACCACAGCAGTAACAGTTGAAGTGTGACTGGAAATGAAATGACTAGCATTTGCATTCTTATACTGTAAGAGAAAAAAAAGCCCATTCATAATGTCAAAAATGTTTTTTAATCCTACTAGACTAGTGGGCTATTTTCAGGGAAGACTTGTGGTAGTATTTAAACTACAGGGGGAAATCTGGCAAAGGCTTCAGGAGGCCTTCCTTACTCGTTATGGCACTCGCGCTCCATAAGTCTGAAAAGTGTGTGTGTATGTTCCCTTCCTGGTGCAATGGTAGCTGGGAGAACAGCATGGTATGTCTGCTAGCAAGATGGCAGTTGAGGTGAATGCTGGCTCCATACAAGAGTATGAAAGAGGCTCAGGGAGATTTTTAGAACAAAAAGGAAATGATAGAAGGGGTTACGAAAGATTCAGAGAAGTTATTTCAAAGGGATTTATTTAATAGTTTGAGGGGAGAGGAGTAATTACAAACAGATTTTTGTGGTTACAGCCCTCCAGTCGGGAGGGTTGTGGGATGGTTTTCTTGATGGAGAAAAATTAACCGAGGAGTAGAAACTATTTATCATGGGAAGAAATTATGAAGAACATCCAAGAAGTGGAAGTGGAAGAGATAAACAGAATGTTGCAGTTACAATGAAATAGAAGAGCGAAGGGAAAAGAAAGAATATGATGATGGAAGAAATAGAAGAAAACAAGTACGTAGTACATGTATAAAGTAAAGACGAGAAGGAGGTGGACGGGTATGAAATATGGGACACAGTGGTTGTGCCTTCAGGAATAAAGGCACACAAGGTAAGAGCATTTATTTTGATAAAAAAGACATACTGTGACAATTTTTTCTGAGACTGCTGCAGGACTGGAGACTATTTTGGGAGAATGTGATGAGAAAAGACACATATCCATGAAATAACTATATTATTAAGACTTTTTATCATGAAACAAAAAAAGAACGTGCATATACAGTTTCGAACAGAGACTGACAACAAAACTGTGAAAAAAAAACATTTATTAAGGAACTGTTCTAAAGAAGTTAAGAACATTTAGAAAGTATTAGATAATAGAGGACTATGGATTGAGGGATGAGATTGTAGTGCTATACTGAGAATGGAAAAGGATATAATTATACATATTCCAAGCATAATTAATGTTGAAGAAAATAGAGCTGTTGTAAAATAGTGGGGGCAACCGAAAACATGTTTTTTTATTTATTTTTTTTTGTGGGGAAGAAGGACATTTTGTGGGCAATTGTGGTAAAAAGAAATGTTTCATATATGAGGGATTTGGACATGATGCAAGCAAATGTGAAATTAAATGTTATAAATTTAAACAGACAGGACATTTATGGGCGGATTGTAAAAAATATGTTTAAATGAAAATAAAAAATATGTTTAAAAGAAAATGTAAATTATAATGAAAAAAGCAAGGAGCAAATACAACAAGCATAACAACAAGATGACTGTGAATAATTAATAATAATAATAATAATAATAATAATAATAATAATAATAATAATTAAATAATGATATACAAGATTCCGAAAGAGAAGAAGGTGAGTTAGAAATTGTGTCAGAAGTGTCTGATGAGGTAGGCGTTGATTGGAAAGTAATTAAAAATAAAATATTCGATTGGAAAAAGAGTGAAGGATAGAAAAAAAATTTCAAGGGCTAGGCTTAAGATTGAAAAAAAAAGGAAATGAATAAAAATAGGTAATTTCATACAGATTAGAAAGAAGAGAAACAAATAATATTAGAATTGTGCCAGTTAATGTTAATAGTATAACACATTTAGTAAAATGAATTGGGGTATTACAATTGTGTAATACATGTGAAGCAGATATTACAATGTTAGATGTTAGAGGTTTAACAAAGGAAGAAAGATTGTAAACAGAAAACCTATGGAGAGGAGGTATAATCTGGAATATGGAAGAAGAAACTTGTTAAGGAACAGCAGTACTACATAGTACAGCAATTTCAATGTTAGATTTGACTTTAGTAAGATTAGGATGTTTGAACACTACAGATGCGATGTTTGCTCTGAGAGTGTTGATGGAGAAGTACAGAGAAGGTCTGAAGGAGTTGCATTGTGTTTTTGTAGAGTTAGAGAAAGCATATGACAGGGTGCCTAGAGAGGAGTTGTGGTATTGTATGAGGAAGTTGGGAGTGTCAGAGAAGTATGTAAGAGTGGTACAGGATATGTACGAGGGAAGTGTGACAGCTGTGAGGTCTGAGGTGGGAGTGACAGATGTGTTTAAGGTGTAGGTGGGATTACATCAAGGATCAGCTCTGAGCCCTTTCTTATTTGCAATGGTGATGGACAGGTTGACAGACGAGATCAGACAGGAGTCCCCGTGGACTATGATGTTTGCAGATGACATTGTGATCTGTAGCGAGAGTAGGGAACAGGTGGAGGAGACCCTGGAGAGGTGAAGATATGCTGTAGAGAGAAAAGGAATGAAGGTCAGCAGGATTAAGACAGAATATATGTGTGTGAATGAGAGGGAGGATAGAGGAATGGTGAGGATGCAGGGAGTAGAGGTGGCGAAGGTGGACGAGTTTAAATACTTGGGATCAACACTTCAGAGTAATGGTGAGTGTGGAAGAGAGGTGAAGAAGAGAGTACAGGCAGGATGGAGTGGGTGGAGAAGAGTGTCAAGAGTGATTTGTGACAGACGAGTACCAGTAAGAGTGAAAGGGAAGGTCTACAAGAGGGTAGTGAGACCAGCTATGTTATATGGGTTGGTGACAGTGGCATTGACAAAACGGCAGGAGTTAGAGCTGGATGTGGCAGAGTTAAAGATGTTAAGATTTGCACTGGGTGTGACGATGGTGGACAGATTAAGGAATAAGTATATTAGAGGGTCAGCCCAGGTTGGAAGGTTTGGAGACAAAGCCAGAGAGGCAAGATTATGTTGGTTTGGACATGTGCTGAGGAGGGATGCTGAGTATATTGGGAAAAAGATGCTAAGGATGAAGCTACCAGGTAACAGGAAAAGAGAAAGGCCTAAGATAAGTTTTATGGATGTGGTGATAGAGGACGTGCAGGTGGTTGGTGTGACAGAGCAAGATGCAGAGGACAGGAAGAAATGGAAACAGATGATCCGCTCTGGTGACCCCTAACGGGAACAGCCGAAAGAAAATGATGATTAATAGTAGCTTTAAGTTGGGAATATAAAGTTTATAGACTTATAGCAGTGTATGCATATATATCATATAAAGAAAGAGAAAGGTTGTTTAAAGATAGATTATATACTAGTTAATAGGTATACTATAGTTATGGGTGATTTTAATCATGATTTAAGGGATGAAAAGAAAAAGATAGGTCAGAAAACAAAATAATGATGAAGGTGATGAAATGTGGAAATTTGGTATTAGGGAATATAAATACAAGTACAGCTAGGAGAGGAAATGTTAAAACAGAGAATGACTGTTATTTTAGTTTCTAAACATATAGAAATAATTATTGAGGAAGCAGTGGAAAGAAGATCACATGGCAATATGTATAGAAACTGAAGAAAATACAGAATGTATAAAAACTAGAAAAGGTATTAAAAGGATAAATCAGAAAGTGTGAAATGAGAAGGAAAAGGGTAACGTATGTAAATTATGTAAGGACCATATAACTATGAGAAATTTTTAAAATATTTGCACAGAAAAGTGGTTGGTATTTATAGAGAAATATTAAATAAATTATTTAGAATGGGAACGTGGACTAAGAATAAAAAAAAACATAACAAAACAAGAATATATATATATATATATATATATATATATATATATATATATATATATATATATATATGGATCACCTTTAAAACCTCGAAACCGCGTTTGCCCGAAACACTAATGACCGAAACGAAAAGACCGAAAACATAAAACGCCGACAACGCAAAACACCGAAAACCATTACACCAACACACTACACGTAAACAACACAGTACACTACATAACATATGCACTATCCCTAACCCAAACCCTAACCCTAAGGTCCGACACTACCGCACACTTACCCTACCTGCACCCTAACCCTAACTCACTTAACCCACCTAACCCACAGTCCCTCACCATCGCACACACCCTACCTGCTACCTAACCCTAACTCACTTAACCCACCCCTAACCCACAGTCCCTCACTGTCGCACACTTACCTGTCCGCTCCCTAACACTAAATTCCTCACTGATCGCACACTTACCGAGTCCCTAACCCACAGTCCCTCACCATCGCACACACACCCTACCTGCACCCTAACCCTAACTCACTTAACCCACCCCTAACCCACAGTCCCTCACCATCGCACACACACCCTACCTGCACCCTAACCCTAACTCACTTAACCCACCCTAACCCACAGTCCCTCACTATCGCACACTTACATTTCCGCTCCCTAACACTAAATCCCTCACTCGATCGCACACTTACCGAGTCCGTCCTTTTCGGTCATCTGCGTTTTCGGTATTCTCGTCCCGTCGGATTCCGTTTCGGGCAAACGCGATTTCGAGATTTTAAAGGTGACCCATATATATATATATATATATATATATATATATATATATATATATATATGCAGAATAAGGCATTAGAAAGTTTGGAAAGACATGAGAATGTACATTACAGAAAAAAGGAAGATATATGCGTATATATATATATATATATATATATATATATATATATATATATAAAAAAATAAAGAAATATACTGATTGTTACATAAACAAAGATATTTTCTGCAGGGGAGGGAAGAAGCATTTCCTCATGTAAGTAAAATGGTAAAAGAGGAAAGTGGAGTAAGGAGGGGAAATAAAAAAAAATAAAAAGGGGAAAGTGGAAAAACAGCAAAGATGCCCCCCTGCACCCTCCACCCCCTGCTACTTAAATATACAAACTCCAAGATCGCACTTAGATTGAAGTGAATGGGAATTTTTTTCCTGTGGCGCTGTGTATGCAAATGTCTCGATGTTGTAAAGAAACAATGTTTTCGTCTCGGCCATAAGCGGTTCAATGTTATGTCCATTCGACGATCTGAAGGGGACCCATATATACATGTGTGAAGCAAAAAAGTTGGAAGAATGTAGATCTAATGTAACTTTATGTAACTACATAATATGATGATTTGTATAATTGTATAAAATTGTATATATTTCTATATATTAAAGGACCCCCTACTTGTTTCTGTAAGTGCCATGGAATCTTTTACAGCCAACTGAGCTATGACCAGCTCAAGCAGATGTAATTTCAGGTTTAATGTCTCACTTAAAGAATGACATACACAGGAGTGCAGCACCCCCCTTATTTGACACTGCAGTATCAGCAATCCAGCTAATTGTTGCGGGAATAGAACCCACAGCTTTCTATACCAAAGGAAGTGTATTACCTCTTGCACCATTGACACTGCTGTCATTACATGAAAACATTAAAAATACAACTAGAGTATACATTTTGTTTGTCGTTTTTGTAATCACAGAGGTATGCATCACAAAACTAAAATTATTTATATTGTATAAAAACTAACTATAGTAGTACTTTGTAATGATGTGTAACCAGGGTATTAGAAATGCTGTTCTAGATACAAAGTATTTTAAAGTATGTGTAGCACTTGTTTGTTTTGATTGCGAATAATTTTAAATAGAATCTGTACATCAGACAATGAATGGTATTTCAGAAAATAATAACGTGTAAAGTACTGGATTCAGTATATGAGTACTGCACAAAAAGATACGCAGGGGTTTCTTAGCACTGTGCAATTATTATCTATAAAAATGACACGATAACTCATAAATAACCTGTAAAACTATACAAGAGTGCTCATTGCAATATTTATGTTTTCAGTGCTACAGTAGGATCAGGATGAGGAAGAAGACACAATGGTGATATCCGTCTTGGCCTGTTCCTTGTTAATTCTAAATTGTACACAAGTAAAGCTGTCCACAACTGACATGCAGTGTACTGACAAAAATTATCTGAATTTTATGTAGTTAGTATGAATGTAGCTCACTCTACAGGTAAATGTCTTAAGTGCACTCTAGATAGACAGGTGATGACCCAGAGCCTACATAACATAAATAATAAACACTGTATGTCTTATGGTCACAAGAATAGTCAAAATACATGGGGAAGGGCACCAACAGCGCATCACATTTATCCTCATTTACCAGCAAATACTGGGATTAAATGATTGTATCCTCTAGAATTATAGACAAGCAAGTAAACAGCATGAAACATTTCATTGTTTTCTTACTGCCAACCTGGCTGTACAGGCACACATCTGGAGTGGTGGGGCCATGTATTAGCAAATCAGACTATGAGCTTAGATCGTGGTACAGGATAATGTACATTCAGGGTTCTAATGCAACATCCATAATGCCTTCAAATGATACAGCCTAATGTGACTGTAGAGTTCATTAAGATATCATGATAAACATTCATTAAGATATCATGATAAACATGTCTGTAGTGAGCATATGACTAGATCTTTCATATAGGTCAAACATTGAAGAAAGACATTTGGTTGCAGATGAATTTTGTGAAATATAAAATACTTTTTACTAGAGCAACAAATATCACCTTTCGTTCTCTTCTCTTCTCTAAGCCACTCCTGTTTTCACAGTCCTAGGTTTTGGTTATGGTTAAATAAGAGACATTCTTCCTTTGCAGGAAGAGGAGATGATCCCAAAGGATCACTAAGCCTGGCATTGTGAAAGGCATGAAATGTTACAAGTAAGCAAACTTCTGAAACAGACTGTTCCCTTTAGGCCAAGAACTAGTAAAATGATGGGTAACCCATGAATGAACAAAAATTGAACTCTCAAGCCTCAGTT
This sequence comes from Protopterus annectens, assembly GCF_019279795.1. Taxonomy (NCBI): domain Eukaryota; kingdom Metazoa; phylum Chordata; order Ceratodontiformes; family Protopteridae; genus Protopterus; species Protopterus annectens. The sequence continues at coordinate 933,202,053 of NC_056735.1, read as the reverse complement.
GCCAGATGTTCACCCACCAATGATCAGAGTTTCTCCATAGGAAGTCACTGTCTGTGAGTTCTACCAGCAGTGATGGCATTTTTATTGGAATTTCCCCCTTCTTCAAGTTGATGAAACCATGAAGTTGGTATATATAAGTCTGGGGGGTGGGGAGCTTGCTCCTCTATATTGGGGGTGTATAGGGATTTACCACCCTGCAAAAAAAATAAATAAATAAATAAAAATAAAACACTTAAAAGGTGTTTTTGGCATTTTTTTGGGTGGGGGCAGTTTGGGGATTCTGATCCTTGGCACATTTTTTATGCTGTTTTTTTTTTTCTTTTGATGAATGCAGTTCAGTGATTCCAGTCCTTGGCACATTCAGTTTTGTCTGCTCATAGTGGAAGCCTAGTAAAACATCTGCTCATGGGAATTAAAATAAAAGCAAAATAAAGAATAAAAACAAACTTAAATCATTAAGTGAGTGTGTCAGCATACAAGATTGGATTAACAAAAAAAAAGTCAAGAAAAGGCCACCACTGTCGCACCATTATTGCTAAAAATAAGGAGCAGTTGGTTCACGGGAGACATCAGGATGATTTTGTTTTATTGAAATGAGGTGTATCCTTTCCGAAGTACCTTTCCAGAACTTTTTATGCCATTCTTGATGAGATTAACCTTTCTGTGGAGTCACTAAGTATGGATACTAAAGTGAATGCAAGGAACTTATATAGGGGACACCCAAAGAAGGGTGGCAACTGGACCACAAAACTGAAGAAAGCAGTATATGGAGGTTACACTGCTTAGAGTGCCAAACAAGAGGAGAAAGAAGACATGAGTTAATTAATAAATATTTTTGTGTGCCTGATACAGCCAGTGCTCAGTTTATTTTATTTCTAAAAGAACCAACAAGATCCTCAAAACACTCCATACTTACCCTGATAATTACAAACATGCCAAACTCCATCTCCAATATAAACATTATGCCATCACTACATGACCACTGCCAATTATCAACCATGCTAAAAACTGCCACCAATATTAAAAGTCTTCAGAAACAAGAGTAGCACCAATATTGGCAAACTCAAAAACTTTCTTACAGCCCTCAACTGAAATCATGTACTATCAACTTTCTACTCCAGCTGCAAGGCAAATTCTTCCCACTTATGGACAAACTTTACAATACCCAGTAAAACTGAATGACTATCCACAGGCCTCAAACATCTTCTCAGTCTAAGGGATGAAGTAAGGCAAAATGGAAACAGACATGAACAATAAACAGCCATGCCTCCTTTACAGCCCTATGTAACCTGCCAAAAAGTCCAACAGAAGGCAGAAAAGAATTCTCCATACAAAGGAATAAGTTAATCTCTTAGATTCCTCCAGATACTTTTGGAAAGAAGTCAACTTTCTTACCAGAAGAAAACCTCCTCATGACACTCTCTCTGCAAACACCATTTAATGTGGCACAATAAAACTTTCTCTAGAAGAGTTCCTCAAAGAATTTAACAGTCTCCCATCAATAAAACCCATGCCTCTAGCAGATCATGCATTTCACACCATACTACCAGTCATTCCCCCTCTTCACTTTAAACGCATACTTCCCCAAAAAGTCTGTATTCTACTTATCATATTCCCACTGACACTCTTCCTGTATCTGACATCTATATTTTCCCCTCACCCACATATATAATCTATGTCTTACCCAAAATATCATGCCACAGATTTGGAAAACTGCCCTAATTAAACTCCTGTCAAAACAGATCAACCCAAAAGATACTTGCCATTTCCATCCAATATCCATCCTCCTAACTCTTTCTCTCTCTCATATATATATATATACATATATATATATATATATATATATATATATATATATATATATATATATATATATATATATATATATATATGTGTGTGTGTGTGTGTGTGTGTGTGTGTGTGTGTGTGTGTGTGTATGGCTCCCTATCAGATTACCAAAGTTTCAAAACTTCGGATTCATATGGTCAGGAGCATATGATCAAAGTTTTGAAAATTTGAATGTTTTGAATGGAGATCGTAGTACAGAGCAGAATGGGAAATTTACCATTTTCCACAATGTAGTGCAATCTCGGAGTTGGTATATTTAATTAGCAAGAGGTTAAATTAGATTTTTTTTGTTTATTTATTAATTTATTTATTCTTTTTTAACGTTCGAAGTTCAAAAACTTTGATCATATGGTCTGGACCATAGATCTCTCTCTCTCTCTCTCTCTATATATATATATATATATATATATATATATATATATATATATATATATACACACACACACACACACACACACACACACACACACATATATATATATATATATATATATATATATATATATGCATATATAGATAGATAGGTTTACCATCATATGTGCGGATGACACAACATAATCTATTCAAATTATCAACTTTTAAAAATCACTTCCTGCATACATTTGGTTTTGCAGTTCATTACTGCAAATTACATGACTTAACATTTTTTCAGGGGGTGCAAGCCCCCTGCAAATTACATATTCTAACTCCGAGAGTGCACTGCAGTGGGAAAAGGGGTAATTTCCCAGTCTGCACTGTACAGCGACCTCTAGTTGAAACGTCGACCACAAATTACAGATATGCAAATGTACAGTGGCATTCACTGTCCAGAACACTTGTAGTACGGATGGTCAGCAATACGAGAAGCAGCCAAATGAATTTCGACATTCCCATTTTTGCCAAACCTCCAGTCTACATTTTCAAGGTAAACCAAATATATATTTACTTCTCCAAAAGTAAAACCTGCTGTCCACTAAACAGCATGGATTCTGGCCTGGACAAAGCTCTATGAAATCACTTTGGTCCCTAACTGATAACAGCATGCAAAACATTGACAGATGTCTCCTTACAGGGGGTCTACTTATACAAATGATAAAGGCATTTGAACTCATGAACCACTATCTTCTCCAAAACAAATTAACTGAAATTGGTGTCAGTCTAGATGTCAGTCCCTGGTTTAAAAACTTCCTCACTTCCTGACACAACAGAGTTAAAGTAGGATCTTCTCAGTCAGATTCTGCACCTATTACCAAAAGTGTACCAAAAGGATCCATTTTTGCTCCTCTCCACCTCTTCATTTTCATCAACAAACTTCCTTGTCACCTCCCCTATCTCCCATTCATTCTCTATGCTGATAACATGGTCATTTACTGATCAGGTCACTCTTAACACCAACATTCCGTACCAATTTAGAAACCATAAACTATTTCAAAACCTCTCCAAAGACCAAAACTATGCTTTTTGGAACTCCATAACATAATTTAACAAGCACCTGACTCTTTAACTATGTGTAATACACAGTGAAAACAGTGGGATTAATAAGACTAATGGTGATGAAGATCATTCCTATGTAACAATTGATAGAGCATATATTACTGAATTAGAAGTTGAAGATTCTTCAGACCTGATCAGAAAAGATTTTCTTGTAATTGGAGATTCAGTTATTAGAGGAACTGATATTTATATATGCAGAGAAAATATTGAACATTGAATAGTGTTATGCTTGCCAGGAGAACAAGTGGAGATGTGAGACAAACCTTCGAACATTAAAAAAGAATAAATAAATTAATAAATAAACAAAAAAATTCTATTTGAACCCTTAATGCAAGAAAGTACTGCTCTGTTTTTATTTATGTCTGCACAAACAATCTCATCCTTAAAGATGTTTGCATAAATAATCTCATCCACAAGGACTGACTGTTAACAGGAAACATACAGTCCTCTTAGATAGCATAGGACATATTTTTCTCAAATGACATATAGTAAGGAGTGTCAGGTCACTGTGAATGAAAATATTTTTTCAGTAAATACCTACATGAAAAATGGAAATGTTTAGAGAATCTGAGCCAAATTTTGGGCACACGTGTTCAGACAGTATGGTGTGCATTTGCAAGATCAGGGAAGATAATGTTTGCAGCAGATAGTTTGCAGTATTTGACAAACACAAGGCAGGATTTCTGCCAGGTCAAAAATTTAACATTTCACAGATAGCAATATCTGATGCATCTATGATGGTTGTTAATGCTAGGAAAATTTGCTACTTTCCCACAAGTTTGATGTTGGTTTTGCTTGTGAAACAATCAAAGAACAATGACTGAAAACTAGTTTTGCCAGGGTATAACTGTTTTACTGTAACAGACATTCTAACAAAAAGTCAGGTAGAGGTGTTATGATAGGGGTTAAAGATAGATATGAGACCTGTAATTATTAAATGTTCAGTGATAACACCAATACTATAGATTGTGTAACTGTGACAGTAAAGACAACCATGGAACATATAACAATTGTTGGAGTGTATAGACCACCAAAGCCAAGTACAGATGACCTAGAGCAATTCATGTATTTCTTGCATGAAACACAGGCGGGAAGAATAATAGTGGCTGGGGACTTAAATTTACCAGAAACAGACTGGAATAATATTGATTCAACTACATTAGTAAGGAAATTATAACATATGTTCAGGAACAGCAATAGCTTCAGATTGTAAAAATAACTACCAGGGAGCAGGACATACTAGACATTGTTTGTGTTCCTAAAGAAAATGTTGTTACTTCATGTCAAGTTTTACCACCAATGATGTGGAGTGATCATGGGGTTATAAAGTTTAATTTGCTGCTAGATAATTCTGCCAAACTGAAATCTAAACAAATACACAGAAGATTAATTACAGAATATCTGGAAGCAAAACAGTCACTATGTAAAACTAATTGAACTGATGCCATTAGTGGAAAAACTGCAGAAGGAATGTGGAAAGTTTTGAAAGAGAAATTTTTGAGTGCAAGAAATCAAAAACATGTTTAAAATCAGGATCTCGCCATAGAAGGTCAGGGTGATATATTTCCATAAAAACAAGATACCTATTTAAGATGAGAGACAAAAAAATATAAGAAGTGGAAAGAAAAGATGAACTATAAGTTTGAAAACTAAAATAAACAAGCTGGACAAACAAATTAAGCATAGTGTGAGATATGAGTAAGAAAAATATGAAGAAAATTTATATAAACGTAATGAACATAATAGGAAACCATTTTATAGATACATAAAATATGGAAGGAGTAAAGACATACAAATGGATTAACTGTGTGTATTCTCAGACATAACAGATTACAGATATATTTACAAAATCTTATGCAAAACAATTTGGCTACACAAAGGGGTGATGGGCTGTCCTAGTGATATCCAGGTAACTTCAGATACTGAAATCAAATTGCATTATATTGAAAAAAATAATTTCCAAACTGGATCTAAAGAAAGAAGAAAGAGGAGACAGAATTACTAATAATTACCTGAGAGTACTTCAGCAGGAACTTACAGTACATTGGGGTCCCGAATGGAGAGAAAAAAAGTCAGCAAGCAGAGGAGAGTAGTAGTGCTGAAACTGAAATCATCTTCAAGTCTTGGTGAGTACCTTCACATGGTGAACCCTGTTTTTCACAAAATCTCACCAAAGTGACACTGATATATAGACTGCATTCATATAGCATGCATCATGGACAGAAGTAGGTCAAAAACTAAAAAAGATAGCTGGGTGCACAAGACCCAGGATAAAGAAGTGCCTAATCTTGGTTGGCACACTGGTGCCAGGACTGTTAAAAATGACAGTGTAGAGTCCTTAAAATATGGAAACATTCCTACAGTGGGGCCAGGACAGGCCCAGGGGGAGGATGCCCTCTCCTGTTGTAGAAGGAAGTAACAGTCCACAAAAATCACAAAAACTGATAGGCCAAATAAGAGCCATAAAGATACTAGAGTGGACTATTGAGGATAAGAAAGAAATTACATATTGTTATTATTATGCAAAAAGCCCAGAATTTCCAGACACAAGATATACAAAAAGACAAAAAGATTGAGATAAATTAGAGGAAAGAAAAATACTTCCACAAGAAAAACTATCAGAAGCTTCAAATAAAAATTTGTGGTCATTAATACAACAGATTTTTGAAAAACAGTATATAGATCAAGAAACTTTGATCTGTTTGGAAAGAGAAGCATCTGAGGAAGTGCAAAAATGCAAACAACAAAACCTAGAGATATTTGAAATGTATAAAAAAGAAATATGGACATGGAAAAGAATGTGAGATTTGATATGGTGCAATATTTACGCAGAGGCAAAAAGCCAAATTAATCAACATAAAGAAGGCAGCCCCAAAGATATTCAAATAGAAATATAGGCAAATACATTAAGATATGGAAAATTTCACAATAAAAAAATAGTATCACAAAGAGGGAATGTAGACAAGAAGATTAGTGAAGCAGAAGTTAAAAAATAGAAGTTGAAGTTATGGAGTACCTGTGAAGTGAAGGATTTGATGTAGAAGGTTAAACACAGGTTACATCACAGCATGATGGAACGAGTCTCCAAAGTAAGGAGAAACAGGAAGATCAGAAGACATCCGAAGAAGAAATATGGACATGGGAAAGAAAAAGAGATTGAATATGGTGTAATATCTATGCAAAGGAGAAAGCAAGACTAATCAATACAAAAAGAGCCTCATCAAAGATGTTTGAATACAGACAAAGGAATCCAGACATGGAAAACTTCACAATACAAAAAAATAAGAAGACAAAGAGGAAAAGTAGAAAAGGAGATCAGTAATGGAGGAGTTGAAGAAACAGAAACTGAGGTTATGAAGTACCTCCAAAGTGAAGGATTCAGTGTAGAAAATCTAATTCAGAAAGCACCACAACAGGATAGAGCAGTGAAACTACAAATTAAGGGGAAACCAGTGGAATGGAAACCAATTTATCAGGTGCCATATGAAGATATTTTGGAGCATTACACAGAAAACCAGTATAAACATTCACTTGAACCTGGACAGCAAGGGAAAAAACAGGAAATCATGGAAACTCTGAGGCAGTTAATGTTGAGGAGTAATAGGCCAGTGAGTTCTCATATGACAGAGCAACGGATGGCACGGGATGAAATTGCAGAGAATGTGCCACAGGAAGATGCAACAGTACCTTATATAGACTGCCTGCAGTAAATGGAAAACAAAAAAATGTGCCCTCGGTTTAGATGAAAATGAGCTAAGAGAAGATTTGCTTGACTTAACAGAGATAGATAAACATATTAAGATCAATAAAAGAAATAGACTGCAGAAGGTCAATAAAATCCAAAAGTAAGAAGTTTGATAAGAATACAGTAATCATGCTTTTTTGTAGTTAATCCATGCCATACTTTAATTAATGTGATATAACAGAAGTAAACAGGGTATATTAATGTGCAGATAAATTGATGACTGATAAAGTTCTGCTACAAGAACACAGGGTAATGAGGGAGAGAAAGGGGAAAAATCGAATACCATCATGGAAGTATCGAATAGAGAAAACTATAAAGCAACTAAGAGAAGAAGTGTCACTATTAGAAGAGTATAGAAGAAGGAACAGATCAGCAAAAATACTCAGAAAGTTAGACGTGATAAAAGCAAAAAGCAATGTGCCGTATTAGAACAGATCAGGCTCTATCATGCACTATCACAAATAAATGAAAAATCTCAACACAGGAGAAAAAACTTAGAAGATACACAGATAAATATAAATGACAGTGCAAAATAAGCAATTTATTGATGACCCAAAAAAGTTTTATAGAGAATTGGAAAATAAGGTAAAAGGAATTAAAAGACCACCAAAAAAAAAAAGAAGAAACAGATACATTTTGGACAAGTATCTGTGATGATCCTGTGGAACATAACAAAGATGCTAAATGGATAAAAGAAGTAAAAGAAAGAATAAGACGTTTAAAGGTACAGGAGATATTCAAACAAAGTTAAGAAAAGCCTCTAATTGGAAAGCCCCAGGCCCAGATGCAGCACCTAATTTCTGGTTAAAAATGTTAACATCTTTGCACAAAGATTTACCCATGAGTCAGAATTATTTATATGCATACCGTGAACAGACACCAACCTGGCTAACAGGAAATATAATGCTCCTACTTAAGACTGAACCTGCAAGCTACCCTAAAAATTATAGCCCAGTAACTTGCCTTCTGACGATGTATAAACTATAGACTGGAATTGATGCCAACAGCGTTTATAGTCATTTAGAAGAAAACTCAATTATGACAATTGAATCATAGGGCAATAAAAGAAAGTTATATGGAACAATGGATCATTTGTTGTTGTTAAATAAAGTCATAGTGGAGAAATGTAAAAAGGGGAAGAATTTAAGTATGGCATGGATTGACTACAAAAAAGCATTTGATAGTATCCCACTTTTATGGATAAAAGAGTGCTTAAAAATGTATCTGATACACCCTACACTGATCGACTACATTACAGTGACCATGAAACAGTGGCAGACCACATTGTAATTAAACCATTATAAAGGACAACTTATTATTCCAGGGATAAATATTGAAAGAGGGATATTCCAGGGTGACTCTCTGTCACCACTGCTATTCTGCCTTGCCCTTAAACCACTAAGCTGCCTACTTAACAGCTTAGGTCATGGCTATAATTTGACTCCTAGAAAACAACAAAGTGTAAAGACTTCTCATCTTCTCTTTGTCGATGATTTGAAACTGTACAGCTCATCAGACGAGGAACTGAAAGCACAACTGCAAATTGTCAAAACCTTTTCAGATGTTATAAGAATGTAATTTGGTCTTGATAAATATGCAAAAGCAACCTTTAAAGCAAGACAACTGCAGCACCAAGAATACATCAGTTTGGGACAAGAATGTGATATAAAAGAACTTGAGCAAGAGGGAGTGTATAAATATTTGGGAATTGATGAAGGATCAACAATAAAACATGAACAAATGCGAATAAAACTTAGTAAGGAGTACTTAGAAGACTTAAATTAATCCTGAAAACAGCGTTGACGTCTAAGAAGAAAATCCAAGCTATAAACCAATTTGGTCTTCCTGTCCTAACTTACAGTTTTGGAGTGATTGACTGGCCCCAAAACATGTTGAATAGATTGGATAGGAAAACAAGAGGGATGCTTCATGCTTACTAAATGATTTATAAAAATCAGTGCATGCCAAGATTATATATTCCCCATTCTAAAGGAGGCATCAAGCAAGAATGGAAATCAAACCACAAGTAGATACAAATCAGGCAGCAACTGAATGTGCCAAAAACAAAAGAAAGAATATAAGGTGAAGGACCAGATGAGAAGGCAAGAAATGTGGAAAATGCATAAGTATAGTTGCAAGTACAGAAAACTGCTGGAGGAACCTCATATTGATCAGGAACAAATGCAGGCATGGTTAAGGAGAGGAAATTCAAACCAAGAGATGAAATGTTAATATTGGCGACCGAAGATAGTGGGCTACATACACATTAGTTTACAAAGTCCATTGAACATGTTGGACAAACAGACAAATGCAGGTTTTGTAAAACAGAATTAGAAACAGCGGCATACCTTGTTGCTAGTTGTGACATATTAATGGCAGAAGGACTGTATACTGAAAGGCATAATAATGTGGCAAGACTGTTGCATTGGAGATTGTGCAAACATTATGGTACTGAAGTGGCTGAAAAACACTGGAAATATGAGCCACAAAGCATCATAGAAAATGATGGTCTACATCACATGGGATAACCCATTACCAGCAGTTGAAAAAATAGATGCAATAAAACCAGATATAGTGGTCCATGAAAAGAAAACAAAAGCAGTATTGATCGGTGAAATCACCACACACAGTGACTACAGCACCCTGCATACAGACAGACACAAAGTCATAAAATATCAGGATCTGCAGGCAGAAACAAGAGCAATTTAGAAGAAAGATAACCAGATAGTTTCAATAGTAGCAGGAGCAATGGGTCTTATAAAAAAGAGACTACAATCGTATTTAGATATGCTACCAATCCATGTAACGCCATACGAATTAGAGATGGGGTCATTACTGGGCATATTGTGGGTGCTGCAAAGAACACTACTGGCTGACATCAAAGATTGAAACAATACTAATTTCATGAACTTTAATTATACTTTGACTTAAGAATGGGGTCCATTCCCATCACAGTATTAGAAATCCAAAAGATATGGAGAAATTAAAAAAGGGAAATACCATTATATTTGTTATTTACTAGGTTGTATAAATAAGGGGAGATTCCTAAATATTGGAGACATATGCTTATTAAACCTGTCTTTAAGGGAAGGGGAGTAGGACAAACCCAGAGTCATACAGATCCTTAAGTTTACTTTCATGTTGTGGAATAATAATGAAAGGTAATATCGGATAAGTTATTGTCAGAAGTGGAAAACATGGGGCTTGAAACCATACATCAGCTTGCATATGTTGAAAACAGATCTGTTACTACCTGATGTTGTATAACAATATAATAGCAGCTATGAATGAAAACTTGTGCTGTGATGTAATATATATAGATTTAACTTTAGCATTTGACAGGATCATACACAAAACACTGATTAATAAATTAGAACAACTAGGTATTGATAAACTCTTGATAAGATGGATAGCTGCATGGCTTACAAATTGGACATGGCAAGTACCATAAAGTGATTGGACAGGTGAAATTCTTGGTTACAGTCAAGGTGTCCCACAGGTCTCTGTCCTAGGCCCTTACTTGTTTAAATTTAATCTTTCAGACCTAACTTTTTCATCTGAGGTGTTATACAGTCTATATGCAGATGACCTGAAACTGGGTAAACTGATTACATGTGCTATAGATAAGTAATATCTGCAAAGGAACTTGACTAAATTGACCATTTGGGCAGATGAGAATAATATGCTGATAAATTCATCAAAAACTAAGCATATGAGATTTGGGAGACATAAATTGAAAGGTAAATATTTAATACAGCACACAGTCATTGAAAATGTAGATTCATTTAAGGAACAACGTATATAGTAGATTCAGCTTTGAGTTTTTATTCTCATATCAACTAATTGGTTAATGGTAGTTATAGGATGACAGGTTGTATAAAAAGATTTATAAAGTCTAGGAAATCAGAAATGATGAAGTCATTGCTTGTTAATACATTAGACCCAAACTTGAGTATGGAATAACAATATGGTAACCTTATAAGAAAACAAGCATGAGTAGACTGGAAAGAGTGCAGTGGAAATATACCAAGGGCTTCTATGGATGTGAAAATTTAAGTTATTATGAAAGACTAAAATATTTGAACTTGTACAGTGCCTCATATAAATATTTAAGAGGAGGTTTTATTCAGGTATATAGGGCATTTAGGGACAACTACTTGGGAATGTCTGGGGTTATCAAAACGTATGATCACTTGTGTCATAAGTGATGGTTTAATAAACATGTTTCATGTTTGTAATAAAGATGTTTTATGTTTAAAAAAACAATACCTATGTAGATGATTCTATAGGAATGAGAATTGCACTAACTGGTTCTCCAGCTGATGCAAGGAACAGACTACCATATTTCATTAAAGCAAGCACTAGTTTAGATATTTCTAAGAACAATCTGGACAGTTATTATGGGAACAACTGTTTTGGTATATTGATAGGCTAGAAGAGCTTTAATGCTCTTGCTTGAAATATTTGTATATATGTATGCATGTATTTATGCATGCAAGTATGTTAACATTCTTTGATTTACACAACCATGCCATAGAAACAACCTTCACCTCCAAATACCTGTGATTATGGCTTGTTCAGTCGCTAAACTTCCATTTCCACATAGACAGTAATGAACAAAATAAACTCCCTCCTCTTCTGGGCCAAAAAGGTCTCTGCTTTTATATCCCAATCAGCCAGAGCAACCAACAGCAAAAGAATTCCCCTTTTTCATCTTGAATATGGACTTCCAATTTATGCTTCTGCCTCCAAGAAAAAAACTCTCCAGACAATTTATAACAGCATTGGGCAATTCATTACAAACTCACTTCTCTGTGAGCATCACTGTATCCCTATAGTAAAAGCCAAATGGTTACCATTAAAATGAAGATCTAACCTACTCTTAGGATTCCAACTCTACAAACTGCTTCATCAGGTGGACGGCAGTAAACATACCTCCCTATGATCACATCTACTGACACCCTGGTGTGGTAGTTTACCCTCATGAAGGCTAGGGGAGATTCCACCAGTTCTACAGCTAGGGTAATCACAGTACTCTAATCAACCCTGGCTCGGTGTCATGGATATGTATAGGCATAATGGCTGTGACTAGGTTGTAAGGAGGGGATATGGGTGCCAAACCACTGAGTCATACATACAGTCTACAACCCCAGACTGCACCTGTTCATCACCACCACCCTCGTCAGAAGCTACCAATCTTTCAACATCAGATGGTTGTATCTTCACAGTGTTGGTGTCAGCCTCATCTGTGAATACACTAAGAAAACAGACAAACAAAAGATATACAAAGAAATTATTTCAATACATCACCTGAAAAGAGGACTCTGTCCTGGTGTGACTAAACTAGCCAATAAAGAGTAAATAAATGGAATATAAATAATTAAATTAAAGTGAAATGAAATAGTTTAACACGTTTGAACAATTCACTTCTTAAAAGTGATATAAAACATCCAATGAAAACTCTTTCAATTTGTACCTCTTAAAAAAATTCTTTAAAAATTTTAAGATTTTTTTTCCTCTTGGATGAAATCCAGTTTTCTTTTTGCTGCATAAATGTGAGAATGTGGGCAGTTTTCAGTAAGAAAATCACATTTGTAATATTTAAAGAAATTATGACTCAATTCTTCCAGACAATGCCTACTTATGTGTATCACCAAATGCATACTTCTTAAATGATTATTTCCTGCTCTGTAAAATGCAACTGATTTTTTTAAAGAATTATGCCATTTACCCAAAAATATATGATGAACTATCTTTGAGAAGTGTGCTGTAAATATGTATTAATTATTTTGTTGCAAGTTGTTTTCATATTTTGCTAATTGTTTTAATTGATGGTGTCTCTTTTATTCAAATAGTAACTGAATTTGATTCATTTGTTACCACTGTCAGAGAGCAATTTTTTTTCATATTTTATGATGTATTAACATTTTGGTGAACTTTGCAGTTGACTTGTATAATTATTTCTAGGTCTCATTTTTAATAAATGTAATATGTGCCTGGAAATTTTAGATCAGCAAATTATACCAGCATGTGTTGTGGTGCAATAAAATGGACTACATGGAAAATAACTGCTTAGACATCTGGAACTATTAAATATGCTACAGAATCAGTAAGTAGAGGTCAGTATCTGAACTGCAGATCCTACAGCAGTGGATAGAATTCTTACCTTAACTGCTGAATCACGGCGACATGCAAAAAACAAAAGAAAACAACAAAATAACTAACTAAATAAAATAACATAAAATACTGCAACTATATTTCTCAGTGAAGTGCTTTTTTATCTTGGCAACAACTGCAAACAGTGTTATTCATTTCAGATATATAAGTACTGAATAACACTTGCAGCCTTTTCTCCCTGCAAACTGATCATGCCTCCACTGAGTTGCTTTTTGTCTGCTGTGTACAGTATCAAAAAGGGATACATCTTGACAAACCTTAGTAGCCAAAGAATTAAGTATAAGTGCTTTCTATTTTCATTTGATGCTACAACTAACCAAATGCGCAACTAATAGGGAATTGACATGCATGGACTTTCACCTACTCATACCATAACATTTTAATACAACACTGAAAGTAACAAGTCCCTGTATCAGAATCTATGACACAAACCACTGTGTAGTGCAAAAATATCCCGGAATCCAGTTAAAGGCATGGAATACAAGTAGAAATTCAAAATGTATAATGCCACTGCATAACCTTACTTCTTAACATGTCAAAATCACAGTGGAATTTACCAACTTTAGTAATTACATTCGGTCGGGCAAAGTTGCATTTTGTATGCTTTTATTTCAGAACCTCAGTGACTAAAGTTTTACTCTTTACAGCATTTTTGGCCAACTGGATAAGATTTTCTGCAGCACAGTTTCATTTAGTGTCAACATTGTTTGGCAGTACAGTGGGCCAGCTCTTATATGTACTGAGTAAAAGGCAGACATAAAAATGTTCAAGGTGGTCCATTACAAAATGACTTGCACTAAATGTCAGTTAATTGTAATTTATTATGCATTGAGGAATTTATACAGCCACAGAAATTTTAAATATTGTGATTGCCAGCTGATTTTGCCAATTCTACTTTGTGTTTCTTCTGGCTTTATTGATAACATATGTAGATATTATCTGTCCATCCTCGAATAATGTCTGTAAGACTTTTAAAATGAAGAGGTTTTATTTTTTTCCCATCTGACATCTATACTTGTCTGTTAAATCAAATAGCAGATTGACTCAATGCCCTAGAAGCATGCTTTATTGCAATATGCAGCATGTGCTTTACAGGCTTCTGTTCTTGTTTGTTTTAAATAGCACAGACATTCTTCAAATTACACCAAATAGTTTAATTTGTATTCAAGATTATTTGACCTGTACCATGTTTATGAAATTAACATAACAGTATCTAGTTTGCTTTAGTCAACTGAAATGAGTACAAGCTAGAACACTAAACCACTTATAATCCCATTGTGTTAACTAGATAGAGTTTTAATTTTGGCAGACTGTTAATTTAACTTGTGATTACATCTAAAATATAATCCCCAGTTGAATTGTGTACTATATTATACTGAATAAGTGATTTAATGCATAAAGCAATTATTCTAATTATTTCATGGCAAGCTGTTGTATTTGGACAATCTCGATTTATATGCTGTCCTCTGAAGTTTAATCCCAGATTTTGTAACTTGTTGAGTCCTGCTGATGCATTGTACAATGATGGTCTTCAATACAGATCAAGTGTTACAGAGCATTGTGCTTTCATGTATTTTTATCCACATGCTTTTAGAATTTTGAGTCCAAGGATTATTTATCTGCATGCAGTATTTACATCTAATACTAGCAATATCACATTTACTTAGAAAGTTAGCAAGGATTCTGAGATCGTTAATCATGTTCCTATTTAGTTTCAAAATATTGCAGCTGCAGATGACTGCTGTTCATATAAGTCTTAGATGTCTGCTGGCAGAAGAAAAATCTTATTACTTAGTCAATCTACATGGATACTCAAGGTTATGAAATGTATTTTAACACTTACCCACATATTTTACTGCTACCCAGAATATTATATTGACCATATACAATATAACAGCCTTTTTCATTGCTATAATCACTGAAGGTTATTACTTTTGAACACCATTCTGCATAACACAGATATTTCTAACATCATTTCTAGGTCTGTCGGTGTCCTGTAGACTTAAGGCACTTATTTATTCATAAAACTTTGCTAACCAAGTGGGTGAGTCTACAGGTTGAAGGACCCTTTCTAGACATTAGGTGAACAATTGGGAATTCAAAAAAGTATGCATACTTGATATTTAGGAATAATCCTGCTTAAAAATACAGATATATGGCAGTTACAATTCATGTTGCACAAATTGTTTTCAATACAAAGTAATTTTATACAAATTATTTGACAGCAGCAAAACAATTTGTGTGAGCACAGGAAATACAGAAGAGGGAATATATATATATATATATATATATATATATATATATATATATATATATATATATATATATCTAGGAATATTGAATGAAAGTTCAATAGTCTGAATCCACAATCACCTAACACACTTTAACGAAAGCGCTTTCACCGAAAAAACACTTTCATTAAAGTGCATTAAAAAAAATAAATAAAACAATAAATTTACTTTTATGCAGGGGGGCAAGCCCCCCTAGTTTAATATTTTCACTCCAAGATCACACTACAGTGAGGAAAAGGGAATATTCCCTTAGCCGCACTGTAGTATGATCTCCGCAACAGTCATTCCCCCACGACTCCCTCTAGCTGCAGGCATACTTCCGCGAAAGTGCTTTTTCGGTAAAAAGCACTTTCGCAGAAGTATGCCCGGCTGTTTGTGCTTCGGTGAAAAGTTCCTTCAGGGATCAGTACCGATCCCATATACATACATACATACATATAGTTTACCATCAAATGACTGAAATGCATTTGGGTGAGTGATCATAATGCCAAACTAAAATATTGAAATTTAAAATACTTTTCCTCCCAAATGTCAAACATGGTAAAATTGGTTTTCAACATTCGATATTTTTCAGAGTTGAGCATGAAAACCCATTTGCTGTCCAGTCCGTAGAACAGGAAGAATAGTTTGACACTGTAGATTCAGCAAAAAAAAAAAGCTTTGAAACTATACATTCAAACAAGTGTAAGTTGAATGAATACATTTAAATTATTTTATAGTAAACTTATATATATGTGTGTGTGTGTGTCTATATATATATATATATATATATATATATATATATATATATATATATATATATTTAGTCTATATATATGTATATATATATATATATATATATATATATATATATATATATATATATATAGATAGATACTCCATATATACACAAACACAGACACACAGCCAGACTGGCGCATGCACGTGTACGTGCACACACACACACACACACACACACACACACACACACACACACACACACACACACACACACACCACTGAAATTATTTGCAAATGGATGAGAAAGGGCAGATTTGTTTACAGCACACCACAGATTATGTAGATCAAAGGGAATATAAATGAGCCCATCTTCAACACCTGCAGGAGTCAATCAGTCTGTTCTTGGACAGAAGCCTGCTTCCTGACACATAGCAGAAAATTCAGGAAAGATTAACTAAAAAACACTGCAAGACTTTAACTAAAAACGAACATCAAAACATTTAATTCTTTGTCAATGAACCGGAATATTCTCAAATTAAATACTGGAAAACAAGTGATGGGTAAAAACACTGTGGTCAATACTAATCACTGATGGGGGGTATTTATCATTGTATTGAGTGCAACAGCTCATTGAGCATGTATTCAGACTACTGAAGGCCCACTTCCATTGCTTAGATTATACTGGTAGTAGAGAGCACTATAATTGTAGTCCTGCAGCAAGATATTTATTTTCTTTAGAACATTATAAAGCTAGAGCATGGATTTGCTATTGGTGGGTCAGACAAAAATAGACTGGAGCCAGCAGTGGATGAGGTGCCAGATGATTGTCTAAGAAACTGGCTGTAGGAAAATCCAATAGTATAGGAAAGTCCCATGCAAAGGTGAAGCATGCACAGCAGCCTGTAGCAGTGGTAAACAGGCATCTGGTCCCTAACTATGAGGCAGAATAGGCACAACAAAGATTAATAGTGATGCATGCAAGATTACACCTTGGTTGTGGAGTATAGTGCATTGTTCTCACTGCATCAGACATTACCTACCCATGTAACAGAGGTAGGCAGGGCACAGTTGTTATCATTTGCACAGATGGAGTAGCAGGACAGTGACGGGGATCAGCTGCATCTACATAGGTGGAAGGAACAACAGACTTAGGGACATGGAGGAGTTATTGTGTTACATGGTTGGGTGACTGAGGGGACCTAGGTATATTGTATAGGGAGGGAGTCCTGTTCCTGAGGGAGTTCACATATTCTGGGCACTTGCACAGTACTGATACTGGTGGAAAGGGGTGGCACAGCTGAAGCGGTTGTTAGAGTGACAGGGATTGTGGGTCAACAGGTAAGAATGATGCAGATTGTGTATGGCCTTGGGCATGGCGGTATACCCATCATGGAAAGGGACTACCAGCAACACCTGATGGCAGGGATTATGTGGAACTGAAAACAAAAGACACAAACAGAAAGATGGTAAAACTGTAGATTTACTGGAGGCTGCAAGATGGGGAAACAACACAATACACTGCACTAAAGTAAATCTTTGAGAAATAAAAAGCACAATACACTGCACTAAAGTAAAGCTTGTCTGACTGATTGGCTGAGGCCACCTGTCTGTGCAATGTGGACAACTGCCAAAGAGGCTACATCAGTGAGTTTGGCCCAGTCATGGCACTGCAGGAAAACCACCAGTAGCTGACAAGAAAAAAAGTGGCACTATATGACCGTGCGGTACCTGCACTGTGGGGTGTACCCCCAATGTAGACAGTTGAGCAGAGGCCTTGAACATAGTAAGAGCTATTGCAGGAAGAGTCATGAGTCCCCATGGAGGCTGCGGTAACTACCAAGTGACCATACAGTGATTTCAGCAGGTAGGTAATCTCCCTGCCTCTATGATCCATAGCTGTATGCAGGCATTATAGGCTCTCATGTATTTCATCACACGTGCTACACTTTATGATATTCATCTCTGCTATTTATTTTATTTTATTTTACATTTGTTAACCGGGGGTGTCTGACTGAGCCAAAAAGGCCCTTTTTCAGCAGAGGCCTGGGGAGAAAAGCTCCACAAAGAAAAATTACAGACACATTTAGTTATTTAGACATGATCAGTATACACACAAATTACAGGAGACATGTTTTTACAGTGGTATGCGGCACATAAACAGTTACAGTGGAGAGAACAAACAAAAAAATATTAATTTTAAAAATAAAGGTAATTAATAGATTTGTGGTGTACAGCTGAAATTTGGAACATAGGTAGAATACATACATAGTACACAGGTACAGTACATACATTAGATTAGCCAGTGTTTGTGAGTAAGACAAAACTATTATCAAGTGCTCTAGATTTTGTATGTATGTGTTATCCGCTTTAACTAGCCTGAATCATGGCACTGCCAACTTTCCTTGAGATGTTGCCTAATGAGGTCTTTAAAGGAGGCTTTGGATGATGTGTTTTGAATGCTTGTAGGGACAGACTTCCATTTTTTAGCCACTGAACTACTATATAGTGCATCTCCAAAGCTATTGTAGCTGTTGGTCACTTCTAGTAGTAGTTTGCTTGATGATCTAAGAGGCCTTTTGGCTGAGTGATGTTGTACTAGGTTTTTGAGGGCAGGACACTTATTGGGGAGGTAATAGATAGAATGACAGAGGCAGAGCTGATTGTTGGTTAGGAGGTTGGGCAGTTCAAGCCAGTGGAGCTGTCTCAAAGCAGTACAGTGATGAGTTCTATATGAGCAATTTGCAGCAAAGCGGGCAATTCTGTTTTAGCAGGCTTCCATTTTGCTTAGTTCAGTTTTGTTGAGATTAGTCAGAATGGGAGATGCATAGAGTAGGGTGGATAGAAGTTGGGAGCAAGCAATGGCTGATCTTGTGTTGTTGGTAAGAAATGGTTTGATACGGTAGAGCGACCCCAGTTTGGCATGTACTTTTTTAATAGTTGAGTTGAGATGACTATCAAATTTTAGGTGGGAGTCTATGGTTATTCCCAATAGCTTAGCCTGTGCCACTGGAGCAATTGGAGTAGCATTAGTGGAGTAGATAGTGAATTGACTGTTAGTGTTTTTGTTAGAACTGGTTATAATCATAAGCTGAGTTTTCTTTGGATTGAGGATAAGTTGGGCTTTGGTAAGGTAATTTTCAACGTCAGAGAATGCTAGTTGAGTTGTTTGCAGGAGGGTGGGAATGTTTTGTGCAGCACAGATTAAGTTAGTGTCATCCGCATATTGAATTATAGATGCATGCTGTGTGGAGGTATGGAGGTCATTTGTGAAGACTGTGAATAGTAGTGGTCCTAAGATAGAACCCTGTGGGACTCTTATAGTTATGGGCAGCTGAGGAGAGAGAGAATTTTCACATTTCACAGTTTGGTACCTGTCAGTTAAGTAGCTTTGGAACCAGGTAAGAGTGGAATTTGATAGATGATATTGGTTTAGTTTGTTTAGCAGGATTTGGTATGAGACTGTGTCAAACGCTTTGGACATATCCAAAAAAAGAGTTGACACTTGTAGGCCTTCATTTTTGAGACGGTTTACTGTGTCTGTGAAGCAGAGGAGGGCTGTAGTGGTACTATGGGCAGTTCTGAAACCATGCTGAGTAGGTGACAGGATGTTGCTGTCTAGGAGATAGTTTAACATCTGGGTATGGATGCATTTTTCTAGGATTTTGGCCAGGGGGGAGAGTAAAGCAATGGGTCTGTAGTTATTAAGTTCAGTTGAGGTCCCGCCTTTATGTATGGGTGTAACATAGGATATTTTCCAGAGTTTGGGCACATAGTTTTCAACATCTGATCTGTTTATGAGAGTGGAGACTGGGATAGCAATAGCATCTGCTGTGAGTTTCAAGAAATAGCTGGGGAGTAGGTCGGCTGCTTTTGATGAGGTTTTTAGTTTGGAGAACATGCTTTTGATTAAAGTGGTGGAAACTGTTTTGAGGGTAAAGCTAGTATTAGTGTTATTTGTGTTGGGGGGGATAGTGAGGAAGGAACTCTCCTGTGAAACTAAGGATAGAATTGAGTTCACAAAGTGGGAGTCGAATTGTGTTTCGATGGGAACTTTAGTGTCAGGGGTGGTTGGTTTGGGGGTAGCCTTTTGGGTGGATTATAGTAGCTGGTTTACATTTTTCCAAAATTTTTGTGGGTTGTGTTGGTATTTAGTTTGTAATGTTGTGTAGTAGGATTTTTTGTCCAGCCTAATTCATTTTTTTGCACGGTTACACAGTTCTTGGTACAGAGCCCAGGCTTTATCTCTTTGCCTCATAATAGTTAGTGTGTTTTTAGTAAGCCAAGTGGCTGTTTTAGTTTTTATTCTCTTTGTCCTTATGGGAGCATGGTGGTCTAGAATTTTTAGGAATAAGGTGTTAAAGTGAGCAACTGCGTTGTCGAGAGGTAATGTTTTTAGACAGTTCCAGTTTATAGCTTTTAGGGAGTTAGTGAAGGATGTTGTGTTAAAATTTTTTTGGTTACGTACGGTAATATAGTTGTGGGAACGATGTAAGGATAAATGGAGTCGGTATGTAAAGATGGGAAGATGTTTCTTTGTTTTTTTGATAGTAAAGCCAGGCAGTGTTTCTGGACTTGAGGATTTGTTTGGTTTCTTTACTGAGCCAGGGGTTTGTAGAGGTTCTAACACTGATTTTGCGCAATGGAGCGATAGTGGCTAGATGTTGTAGAAATGTTTTGTTGAAATATGCTACAGCCTGGTCAAGTGGGAGGGTTTTTAGGGGGGGTCCAGTCACAGTTACAGAGTAAAGTGTTGAGGACCTCAGGAGAGAATTTTTTTTGTGTTTCTAGTGGATATATAGTTAGTGGTTTTGCATATGCTTGTTCTACTACGTATAATGTATATTATGTTGTGGTCACTTAAGGTGTCTGGGAGACTGCCTGTGTGAGGGTACAATGTGGGGTTGTTAGTTGGGACCCAGTCAAGGATGGATTCCCTTTTAGATTTTTTATCACATCTAGTTGGAATTTGGACTAGCTGCTGGTAGCCATGGAGATTTATTAGATTACTTGGTGGTTCTGATATACAAGTGAACCAATCTAGGTTGAAGTCCCCCAGAATAAGGGTTTCTTGTGAGTATGTGGAAGAACACCAGGATAAGAAGTCTTCAAGACTAGCAGGTGTATTACCAGGTGGAATATAGATCACAATTGTGGTGATGACCTTTTTAGGGTGAAGTTGAAGTTGTGAGATAAGTATGTCCCAATTATTGGGGGAGGGGTAGGAGTTTGGTAATTGACGGACAGTTAAGTTTGACTTGTACAGTAAGGCAGTTCCACCCCCTTTACGAAGTGGTCTGTCTTTGTCTAATGATATTGTAGCTGGTAGGGAGAACTTCTGAGTTAGCTATGTTTTTATTTAGCCAGGTTTCTGTTAAAGCAACTATGTCTGGGGAGTAGTGTGCTATTGTGGCCTGGATTTCAGATATTTTATTTTTGATACTTCTAATATTAATATTTAGCATTAAAGGATGGTTGGTTTTGCTGCTGTTGTTGATTTGCCCAGGGATGAAGAAAGTGGGGATGTTATGTTCTGACATTTGTGTTGGAGCAGTTTGAGTTGGACAGGATGGATTTGGGCCTGGGTTGGGGTGGATATCCCCACTTATGGTGAGCCTGGAGTTAAAATGGTTATACAGATGTTGGAGTTTGGTGAGGAGTGTGAGAAAGTATTGTGTTTTTTTGGAGTAGGAAAGTAGCTATGGCATTGGTGTTGTCTGTCTGTGTCTAGTGTTTTGGGCTGCCAGGGATGCCCTGGATCTTTATATCCAGTGGAGAGACAGGGACAGGTTCCACAGGCAACACAGAAGTGTCAGTGTATGTTAGTGGTAGGGTGCACTCCACTGTAACCACTGTTGACACTGTATGTGGTGTGTTGCAACTAATGCCGGATGTGTCCTACAGCTCTGCTAGAGCACCCCATATGCAACCCCCAGATCATGCAAGATATGCCTATAATGCAGTACATGACAAAACATAATGTAGTGTTTTGCCTACTCAAAGGATTCTTTTGTTGCCAAGATACATTAGGAGGAGCATTGCATTACAGTCCTGAAATCTGCAGCAAGATTTTTGTTCTGATTGAAATATCACATTATTCAAATAGTTGGAGTGGCAAGTTAATATCGTGGCAGAACCCTGCATAGCAGTTGCTCCAGCAGAAATGCAAGGGCACAGAATCAGATAAGTGCAACACAGCAGCAGTGGAAGCAGCAGTACCACAGATGAGGCAGGGTTGGGTGTAAAATATTGCAGCAAGAAAAAAAGTGAAGCATCTGGTCCACAACTTTGGGCCATGACACGGACAATGCATACATTATTACAACCAGGCTATGCAAGGTGGTGCATGGACTGGCCACATTGTGCATCAGACATAACCCTAATCATATACATCATCATCATCATTTGCACATGTGGATGGGAAGACACAGTGATAGGTGACTGCAACACCATGAGAAGGGGTGGGGTATGGGAGCAGTGGTGGGACATAGTGAAAGGTGGCTCTAACACTATTAAATGGAATATGGTCATAGGAGTCTACACAGAAGACATATACTCTGGAAGCTTGTGCTCAGTAAGATATCACATTATCCAGTGGTGGGGATAAGCTACCATAATGTGACCATGGCATCAATCAATCAATGTGCTGAATTGTCATGTCAGGAATTGATGAGTTCTATGGCACTGAAGAGGATGAACTCTGAGATCATCGGTGTATACCCTGATAGAGTATACCATAAGTTGAACCTAATGAGCACTATTGCCTATAAAGTGGTCAATGGCCTTGAGAAGCAGTGGTCGTCTTTTTGCCTACATGCGATAGGGAAGGGGTAGAAGTGTATGAATGTATGCATACAGTCTGATGAGGCATCCAAGGTGATGATTCAGAGGAGTGCTGCCATCCATGACCTAGACCCTGACCACATCAACAGGCTGTATACCCACAAGTGCCAACAAGGCTGTGTCTTCAAAGATCTGAGCAGTGTGACATGGGAAACTCAGTATCCAACCACTCCACACTCTGACCTTACTACAGGCATAGACATAATAGACTTTACTGAAAGGACAGAGGGTGTTTAAAAGGCATCCCATGGAGGGATTGATGGGGACAATATCTGCTACCAATGACCTCAGCAGTGTGGTCTATTCCCTGTCCCTTTATTCCATATCATCGTTCACATGTTATACATTGTCCTGGAATCCATGGAACACACTAACCTTCTCCAATATGGCTTATCTAACAGCCAGCTTTGATGGCCAGCAAATGTGTTGGTTAATTCTAAGTGTAACAGTCATATAAAGGATGAACCTGGATTTCTTTAGTTGTTCCTCACCCACCATATCTGTCCAGTGGTTAGGTAGGCAACTAGAAAATGTGAGCCATGTCAGAAATTATAAATTTGAAACTAAAGAAAAATCTACATCCAGATCCCTGATTTATATTAGCTCCTATTTCCCCCTCAGCCTATCTAGTCCAGGGACTGCCCAGGTGGGTTACAAGCTGCATTTCTCCATTTGTCCACTAGATGGCAGACTCTTACCACTAATCCTGACTAATTCTCTCACTACTGGTTCTCTCTTTAAGCTAAAGTTTTTCCTGTTTTATTCTGTCTCGCATATTTTTACCACCTCTGTCCTTCTGACTATATGTTCCCCTACTCACCTTTCAGCAACTACACACTCTGCTGATTGTTCCTGCTCTTCTCCTGCTTTCCTTGTTTCTACCCGCTCCTTTCGCCCTGTGGGCTCACTCCGCTCCCCTACCCTGCCCCCAAATTCCACCCTCCCCCAGTACCTCTACCTTTATTCTACCATAACCACACCCACTGTCTTCCCAAACCAATCAGTCTCCTCCTCACTAGTAACACCCACTCCCTTTTTCCCACTCAAATTTTCCAACCCTCCTTATCTATCTGATCACACCTATCCAATTAGGCCTTATCATCCTCTCCACAACCACTCCCCAGCATACCCACACTAATCCCTCACTTACTGTTCACCCCTCCCCCTCCTTTATTAACTTACTAGCTACTCTATATATATCCCTCTCTTGTAACTACCAACACTACACAAAAATAGTACCTCTAAATAGCCTATTCCACCATGTTATCTAAACACTCACAAATCTCCTATCTACTACTTTTACTTCTCAACCTATCCTACCTTCACTACCTCACCCAGCCCCACACTCCATACCATCAACATTCCTTCCATGTAACTAACCATCTTTCCTTCTCTCCCCCACATCCTTGGACCCCAATCTCCCCCCACCTTTATCCTATAACAAACATCCTACTTTTTCCCTACAAACTTATTACCTCATGTAAATCTCCTACCCCACTAATAACTAACAAACCCTTAATAATTTCACCTGAATCCAACCTACACTCCAAACTGTGCTATTACCTCTCTAACTCAATCTCATATCTGATCTGCAGTCTACTATCAGGTGACATCCATCCCAACCCTGGCCCATCCAACTCATCCACCACAGACAAGTCAATATTCCTTACTTCTTTAAATTCTCAGAGCATAGTTAATAAAATCCCAAACCTCCATGCCTGGATAAATCATAATAAACCTGACATCCTATCCATCTCAGAAACTTGGCTAAAACCCCACATAAAAGACTCTGAAATTATACCACCAAATTACTCTATCATTAGAAAAGATAGATCCCACAAAAAAGGGGGAGGAGTAGCACTCATATACTCATCCTCCTTATCAGTCACTTCCTATAATAAGCCTACCCCACCCTTTAAGAATGCTGAACTACTCCTTGCAATACTTCAAATTAACAAACATAAGCACATATGTATAGCTTCCCTCTACATCCCCCCAGGGGATAATATTTCTACTCTTGAACACATCCTCTCCTGGCTCTCCACCAACATCAGTAATGAAACAATAATCCTAGGAGATGTGAATATTAACTGGGCTTCCATTCAATCTCCTACAAACCCACTTAACATCAACCTCTACAACTTTTCACAACTAATTAACTCTATAACACATCCCTCAAAAAAACTCTCCAGTGGCAGTATTTTAGACTGGATTCTAGTCTCACATCCTCAATACTTCTCTGACAGGGGTACTCTTCCAGATCCTCTTAGTGACCATCTTCCCATCTTTACATACCGACTCCATTTATCCTTACATCGTTCCCACAACTATATTACCGTACGTAACCAAAAAAACTTTAACACAACATCCTTCACTAACTCCCTAAAAGCTATAAACTGGAACTGTCTAAAAACATTACCTCTCGACAACGCAGTTGCTCACTTTAACACCTTATTCCTAAAAATTCTAGACCACCATGCTCCCATAAGGACAAAGAGAATAAAAACTAAAACAGCCGCTTGGCTTACTAAAAACACACTAACTATTATGAGGCAAAGAGATAAAGCCTGGGCTCTTTACCTAAAAAATAGGTCCCCCCTCACCCTTCTTGAATACAAAACACTTCGAAATAAAGTAAAAAAACTCATCATTTCCGACCGACAAAACTTTTTTTCCACACTACAATACAACAACAAAACTAACCCTCAGAAATTCTGGAAAGGTATCTCCACTCTCAATAACCCCGGCAAACTAGACACCCCCTCCCCTGATCCAAATGCTACTGACACTGACTTAGCAACCCAATTTAACACTTTTTTCATTGACTCTATCTCTAAACTTACTTCTTCTTTCTCTAATACCACCACAATCTCCACATCACCTCCTCCCTCCTCTACCATTACTCTTCCCTGTTCTTCCACCACTCCTTCACTCTCCCCCACTAACTCATAATCCTTCACCCCTTCTTCTACTATCACTCACCCCTCTCCATCTCCTTCCCCTACTTCCCACACTTCCCAGTGTCCTCCCTTCTCATTAAAACCAATTCCCACTTTTACTATAAAAAAACTCCTCCAGAAATTGAAGCCATGCTCCAATGCTCCAGATAATATCCCTGCTTATTTTCTCAGTCTAGCCGCTGAAGCAGTCACCTACCCCATTAGCATTCTAATTAACTGTTCAATCCAGGAATGCATAGTACCCAAAATTTGGAAAAAGGCCTTCATTATACCATTACATAAAGGAGGCAACAATAATAATGTTACCAACTTCCGTCCCATTGCTATCCTGTCTCCTATCTCTAAACTCTTAGAAAAATGCATACAACTAGAACTCCTTCCACACCTCTTAGATAATCAGCTACTAACACCCACACAACATGGATTCAGGCCAAATCACAGTACTATGACTGCCCTCCTCTCCTTCCTTGAAACTATTAATAAAGCCCGGGATTCTGGCCTTATTGTTTCCACCCTACTACTTGACCTTTCTAAAGCCTTTGATACTATCTCTCATAGCCTGCTTTTAACTAAACTCTCTAAACTTAACCTATCCCCTTCTTCCTTGAATTGGTTATCCAGCTACTTATCTAACCGATTATCAAGCAGTAAAATGGAAAAAGGCCACCTCCTTATTTCTTAATACCCCAACCGGAGTCCCCCAAGGATCCATATTAGGTCCTCTTCTTTTTAATATATTTATAAATGATTTCCATAACTCTATTCCTTTCTCAAATATCATCCAATATGCAGATGGTTCAACTATCATCTGCTCTGCCACATCTACCCCTGTACTCCTAAAACTTACTCAAGAAGCTTTTTCAACCACTGAGCAATGGATGAAAAGAAACCACCTTGTATTAAATGCCTCTAAAACCAAACTAATGGTATTTACTCCCTCTAAAACTACCTCATTCAACTTTAACTCCTTCACTATCACTAGCCAAAACAATATACCTCTGGAACTGGTATCAGAGACCAAATTACTTGGGGTCCAAATTGACAACCAGCTTAAATTCCATTCCCACTTACAACTAAACATCAAAAAGACCCATCAAAAACTAGGCATGCTCTACCGACAAAATCACTACCTTACCCCTGCCACTAAAGTAACTCTCTCTACTTCCTTTCTTATCCCCTCCCTTCTCTACGGAACTCCTCTTCTCACTAACCTACAGTCCTCTCTTAAATCTCAACTTTCCTCCTGCTATAACAAAATTGCCAAATTTGCTACCAGCCAAAAGTCGTCCTCCCAGCACTGCCCTTCTCTACAAAAACTAAAATGGCTAGAACTACCAAATCAACTCATCTATACACAACTAACTCTTGCACATAAGCTCATTTCTAACCCCACCCTCTGTCCTTCACTCTATTCTACCTTTAAGATGTACCTTCCTGATCGAGTACTAAGGTCCAATAATCAAAATCTAATAGAAGTGTACAAACCATCCCATCCACCAGGCAAAAATCTTCTATCTTATGGTTTAGCACGTCTCTGGAACTCCCTACCACCTTCCATTCGTACCACTTCTAACCATTACTCTTTTAAAAAATATCTTCACTCACACCTAATATCCCAATGGGAATGCTCCTGCTCTCTCCCCACATAACAAATGATATCAAACTCTTGTTTCATTCATTCTATGGAAAACAACCCCCTTTTTCACTTCATTCAATGCCTTAGATTCCTTCTTTCTCTCTTTCTCTCTTCTCTCTCGATCTTATTCTCATCTAAAACTTTCTCCTTCTATTCATCTCTCCATATACTTTTATTCCAGTACTTATATGTTAGTTGTAAATAATGCATCAGACTGCTGCTACTTATATGCAATTTGTAAACAATGAATCAGACTGTAACTATGAACTGTATGTTCCTAAGAAGAAATGCCTCTCAGCTGTACAATGCAATGTTCCATTGCCAGTCAGTTTTAACTCCAACCTCATCACTAGTGTGTATTACCTGCAATGTTTGCTGTATTAATTGTAAAGGTCTTGTTCAAAACTGCAACCTTTGTATAAATATAATCTTTAAACTATTGTAACCTAGAGTGCTATTGGAGCTTTTCTCCCCAGGACTCCATTGAAAACGGGTTCAAATGGCCCAATGGACTATCCTGGTAAACCAACTGCAAATAAATAAATAAATAAATAAATAAATCTACAATATCCCCCTCCCCATAATTGCCACTAGAAAATGTATAATTTGTGATTTACAATTTTCAAATGAAGACATGTACCCTGCCTGCTAAAACACTTTTATGCATATTGAGGGAACCGCAATGTCCAGGCAGCAGGCTTTGACTACTAAAAGAATGTGATCTGTTCCACAGCTAGATCTCCTATTGCTCATTGCCTCCTTAAACATTCATAAGTATATTGAGGCCACCAGTGCAGGTCATGTGATATCTGCTTATAGCTGCTGCACCTCAGTTACTAAAGCCATCCCCCACTTGAATCCATACCTGCACATGTGCTACTATTAAGCATTTTCCTCCATTTTTACATACTGTTCCCAAAGGGCAAAAGACATCAACAATGTACCGGAGCTCAGGGCCATTAAATAATGTTATACACTTGAAGTTATTTCTTCAAATCGTACTTTTATCTGGAATGATATTGTGTATAGATCACTGCACCCTCAAACACCACATATTATCTAATTTTAACAATTATGATTGTTTTGTTTTCTCAAAAGATTACTATACCACATTGTCAATTTATTTAGCATGTTTACTTATTGGCATCAGTAATTTGCAGTAGTTATTTTAATTGCAACTGTAATGTTTGAAAATCGCAAGCATTTTCTCTCCAATAATGAATTTATCCTTGGAATGTATATCCTTAGATGCTTGAGAAATCATCTGTGTGGTCCTGTTTGGCTTGAAGTAGTTGAAGTGACTAGGCTCTTTGTGGATGTTTTCCACCTGGGATGTTGTGACACCCCATCCATATTGCTTAATAGACCTATGTTTGATCTTCAGTGGTGAAAGGTCTCAGTCATCATTCTTTGGTGCGTACTAAACTGATGGTTATTTTGTTCATGCTGAAAGATCTGAGTTTTCATCTTTCTTGATCACTTCCTCTAAAAATAAATATATCCTTCTGCTGATAGTTGGGACAGACTTATATTGTGGGTATGCATTTGGGTTTTATCTGGCTTGTTGATGGTTAATTCATGGACAGTCATTTCTGTGGTATTATTATGCAAAACATTGGTTCTTCAACACTCAGTTATCAGGCCACCGGCTCTAGGCTAGCTGGCTGATCTACTAGTTTTAACTGGTCTGCATATCTTCACCATTCAACTCCATATAACTGCTTCCATATCAGTATTGTACCCAAGGAGCCTCCTCACTGAAACAACTTGTTCTATTTGTCATTTACAAGTTGTATACTCTTTTGCCAACATCTGATGACCAGTAGCAAAACTCTTTAGTGGTATGAGTCTGATATTCAAAAACTGTATATCATGCGTCATCTACACACTTTTAACTTCAATAAATTTAATGCAAACACCAATTTCAGGGAAACATTACTGCTGAGAATCAATAGCCACAATAGTTTGTCATTAAAAAGCTTCTTCATTATTTCATACAGACTGCCTTCTTAAAATTCATATACAGTGATATATGAAAACTGCAATGTGTGCTCAGCTGCTTCCATGCCAGATTACAGACTGAATATGTTGTTTTGTAATATACATGTTCACTTATTTGTTACACACCACCATCCCTTTCAGCAACTCAGAGTAGCCACAGAAACACCTAGTCAGGCATTTTTGTCAAAACAAAGTTTCATTCCTGCATGCTACCCCACAATGTCTTATTTACTTTATCTGATAATTTCCTTTGTGAACATTGATGAATCTTGCACGCATGAGCTGTCCTCATCTCCATGTACATTTTGTAATGAAACATTAGTAAATACATTGACATCAGAGCTATGATTTAGAGTGTCTTTTGTAGCCGTTATCCTTGAGACATGTCCATCTGGTACAACTATCTAGGTCATATAATGCACAGACTATCCATGTGAGTTAGTGCCAGGACTTAATGCAGTCAATGTTTCATTAAGATGGGGTTCTAAATACAAAAATAAATACATTAACACATAAGTAATTTGAATAAAAGAATGATGAATAAATAATGAAATAATGAAATAATAAATGCATAAAGGACACTGTGTAGAATTTGTAAGTGAAGGCCTCTTGAAACAATTCTTATTTAAAATTTCAAGGTAGTTCATAAACAATGGATTCCTTGTTAAACTTCTAATAAATTCTGATTTAAAGTCACAAAGTAGTTCAGCTATTTAAGTAGGACTGATAAAGAATCCAAAAGTCACAAGACTGTGCCTCCCTACAATGGTCAACAGAAATATTTTTAGAGAATTATCCCCATGTTGCATTCTACTAATTAGTTAGACTTTATAATTTATGGTTAATTACTTTACATGTGCAATACCATAATTTAATTGAAAATGGAATGAGTTGTGCTCACTTCCAGAGTAAAAAAATATAATGTGACCTAAAAATGACTGCTTGTAAGGGAAGACAGATGTGAACTGTTACTATTGTTGCAATCTACAAAAACCTAGGAATAAGGTATATGGTCACTTTCATTAACAGCTACATGATGGCGTGCTAGTTTGGTATTTATTAAATGGTCCAACACAGTGTATACGGTTGCCAAACAAAGGGAAACAACATAATATGCTTTATGATTAACAACCCAACATGGCAAAGCTGTTCAGAGAGCTATAACGCAATCATGAACACTCAGTGTAGGCTTTTGCCCTGTACACCAAAAACTTTTGCAGAATGTCCAGATTTTTGCCTAATATTTTGGTCCATTTTTCATAAAATTGTGTTTTTCTAGAAAATCAGTGGCAAATAATTAAGACTAAAGTTAGAAAATAATGATAGACATTTGAGTTTCAGACTTCATACCCTTCAGAAATTCATGCTAATGCAAAACCTATTATTCTATCAACTTTCTAAGTTTGTAAGAGCAATATTTAAAAATTATCTCAGTTTTTGGGCCTTTGTCAAACTTTTATTCATGGCTTTGTCCAGATTTCTTGCTCTTAGAGGTTGAGAGGTATGCAAGTTTGGAATACAGTATGATTACACTTATAAAAAAATGATAGGTGTTGGTGCTGCTACTGTATGCTGTATGTGAAATGGGTTTTGCTGCTGCCAGACCTAGGGCAAGAAGAAGAAGGGTGTTTAGACCCCTTATGACTTATCATGGGCTGCACGACAGAGATTGCTGAACAATATGGGGTGAATAGGGAAACAGGACTTATGCAACCTCTTCTGCCCCCACCTGAGGACCCAGGGAAATCATGGAGAACCCATCACAGTGGAAATAAAGGTATGGGTAGCATTATGTATAGTAGCTACTGGTACTTTTAATAGATTAACATGGGATACATTTGTGGTGTCACAGGCACCAGCCTCTAGAATATTACATCAGTATTTAAATGCAATGCTACTACATCAAGGAATAACATCTATTTCCCATGCACCCCACAGGAGAGAGCAAGAACCATGCAGGACTTCTATGCAGTAGCACACTTCCCTGATGTGTTGGAGGTCATAGATTCAACACAAATAAAAGCATAAAAGCCCCAACCAGTGAACAGGGGAGTACATCAACAGAAAAGATTTCAACTCTATAAACTGTCAGGTTGTCTGAAATGCCAAAGGGATCACCTAAAATGTCTGTTCAGGTAACCCAGGCAGTTTCCACAACTCACACATATTGCACACTTGTGGGTTGTTCATTCGGACTGATAGAGGTAACATTTCTCAAGGACATCTAGTGGGAGATGCATGGTATGACACCCATGAGAAACCCACACAACCCCAATAAGCAAGGATACAATGAGGCCCACTCTCAATCTAGGAGTATCATAGGACTTGTGTTTGGTTTGCTTAAATCAAGGTAACAGTGTCTAGACACATCAGAAGCTGTAATGCAGTACAGCCCAGGCAACAATGTTATCATCCTTACAGTCTGTGTCATATTACACAATATGTTCTTCGTTCGGCTTTTTATATAATTCTCAGGAAATAGTTTTAACAAGGACAGCAAGGGTCAGGACCACAGTTTCAAGGCCCATAGTTAGGGCCAGCAGCAACAGCAGCAGGTACAGATGAGAAGTCTGAGAGAGAACCACCATCTGCAGATGGTGCTGGCAGATGGAGGTGTGCACAGTATGCCCTGGCTCTGGCTAAGAGGCAAAGGACAGCACACACAATCACTGCTTAGGTCAAAGCCTAATATCAAGAAAGGTTTAGGGGCATTCTACAATTGCCAAAGCTTTTGACAAATTCAGTTTGGATAAATTCATGGAAATCATGAATTATAATAGGGAATTCATAGAGGACTACGCAAAAGCTGCAGCTCCTCTCAATAAAATGTTGGCAGATCAAAAAGAAGAATTGACTCTACAATGGAGTCACACTAAGGAAGAGGCATTTAAAATGTTAAAGCAGAAGTTGGCACAGTCAGTGGAGCTGATAACTCCCACCAGTAAATTACCCTTTGTTTTGCAAGCAACAACAGGTAAGGATACAGTCTCAGAGGTGTTATTACAGTCTTGGCAACAAGAGGTATCTCAGTTAATGGACACTAAGTTAAGACCAGTTACTTTTTGCAGCAGGAGAATGACTCCTGTAGAAAAAGTATATCATCCTTGCATTAAATGGCTTTTGGCCATTTACTGGGGAATAAGACAGGCAGAGTATTTGACAATGTTCTCGAGGGTTGTAGTTTAAACTGTACATTTGATAATCAAGACTATGTTAAATGACAGTGAAATAAACAAAATCATTGAAGGAGTTAGTTAGACTGTTTTTTTTTTCAAAACGGATAACTAAAAAAAATGTAGAAATACAGAAAGGGGACAAGTACTACTTACCCAGTTTTATTGGATATGAAGGAAAAGTGTATAACTGTATGGCAGCTTTATAGAAACTGGATAAATCAGCATCAAAGGCAGATTACGACTGCCACATTCCTACAGTGTGTGTAGATGGTACATGTTTCTGGAAGGATAGGAAGTACTGCATTGGGTTTGCAATAATAACATTGCAAAAGGGAGACAAACCAGTTATGGTTAAGTTACCAGGATACTTGTCAGCACAATGGGCTGAGCTGCATAATGTAAAATATGTTTTGCAGCATTTACATCCAGTAAATATTTACAATGACAGGGCTTATGTAGTAAATTCTCTGAGACTACATATTGCAATGTGGGCTAGGAGAGGTTTCACTGATAGTGCAGGAAAATCTTTGAAGCATTATTCTGTTTTATGGGATATGTGGAAACTGATTCAAAAATACAAGTTGCAGGGACGGTTCAGTATTTTAAAGTTAAAAGCTCATCGAATGACAAATAATGAAAATGCAAAGGGAAATGCTTTGGCGGATGCAAATAAAGGGAGCAGTTGAGAAGGGAAAGCCTTTATATCCTGAAGAGGCTGAAAAGACAGCTTGTAAACATCAAGTTTCTGAAGTACGAGTTTTGGTGGAAGAAAGACAAGTAGATGAGGATTTGAAAAAGATTCAAAAGGAAAGGGGAGAGTCTGAGGAATTGGAAAAATGTGTGTTACAGAATGATGAAACTAACAGGTTTTACCTCATACCATGCGTTCCGGCCCCAAAATCCGGACAATACCAAGAAAGGAGGGGGGGTATCCATATTCATCAAGGACACCCACACCTCAAGACTGGTGGCAACGCACGATGCATCGGAGACCATCCAGGTGCAATTAACCATAGGCAAGACTGCTCTGCAAATTGTAGCATGTTACAGGCCACCCTCACAAACTCAGGAACCTCACATGGCTTTCCTGAAAACACTGGAGGGGATAAATGTATCTCCAAACACCATCATACTAGGTGACTTCAATTACCCTAATATAGACTGGGAACACTACTCAAGCCCAAACACCCTAGCCCAAAAGTTCCTGGAATTCATAAACTCAAATGCCATGGAACAACTAGTCACCATCCCCACAAGAGGAGAAAACATACTTGATCTCATCATCACGAACATGGGAGCACAATGTTCAACACCGGAAGTATACCCCTCACTGGTGAGATCAGATCACAAACTAATCTTGCTGGAGGTCCTCATCCCACCCCACCTGAAATAAAAAGACCACAGTAAAAACTTCGAAAGCCGACTTCACACTTCTAAAGACTAGTGTGGTCTCCTTTAAGGCCCCGAGCGCGGATAACAGTACTCAAGCCGCTGAATCACTTACAAATGCCTTCTACCAGCACCTGCAGCACTGCATGGATAAGGCAATCCCAAGCAAAACAAAGACTCTTTGTACCAAGGGCAAGCATCCAGTCTGGTGGACCCCAGCCATAAACAAACTCTACAACAAAAGGAGGAAGCTACTACAAGATAGAGCAAAATCCTTAAAAGGTAAGACACCCTTGATCACTATAAGTAAAAACTAAGAGCTCTCATAAAATCATCCAAAGCAAATTTTGAGAGAAAAATAGCTAAAGACTCAAAGGACAATCATAAGGCCTTCTTTAGCTATGTTAGAAACCTGGGAGGAAACTCCCAGATATGCTCAGAACTAGTTCGAAATGATGTGAAGATTACTGATCCTACAGACATTGCCAACATACTGGCTGACAGGTTCAGTGCAAACTTCTCCCCTCCCCAAAAGGAGAGATATCTATACCAAATGGTTGCAGCCCCCAAACATCTCAAACGCCCAAGTGAGAACTGCTCTCTCCAAAGCAAAAACACAGCATCCATGGGACCTGATGGTGTCCCAGGCTGTGTGCTCCACGAACTCAACGAGGAATTAAACCCACAGCTAGGACAGCTGTTTAATCATAGTCTCACCTCTGGATACGTACCCAGGGAGTGGCACACTGTGACTGTGGTCCCACTTCACAAAGGCGGTGCCTCCACAGACCCTGGAAATTACCGGCCCATTAGCTTGACAAGCCTTATCTGCAAAGCTATGGAGAGGATCATAATGGATCTCATAAATAAAGACATAGGGAACTTGCAGACTTTGGATCCAACCCAGTTTGGCTTTGTCAAAGGCAGATCATGCCTTTTAAACTTGGTTGACTTCTTCGAAACAGTCACCAAAGCCATTGATGAGGGAAAGGCAGTCCATACAGCCTACCTCGATCTAGCGAAGGCCTTCGATACAATACCCCACTTGGGTATCATTGAAAAACTCATCAGCTTAAATGTTAACCCATACATCACAAGATGGGTTGCAAACTGGCTGAGTGACAGAACCCACAGGGTCAGAGTTGCTGGCGCCATGTTAGACTCAAAGCCTGTCACAAGTGGTGTCCCACAGGGCTCAGTCCTGGGCCCACTCTTGTTTGGCATCTACTTTTCTGAAGTACAAGCAAACACAGGAGGGTTATGGCTGACAAAGTTTGCAGATGACTGCAAACTGGGCGCCGTAGTCGAAAACACATCTGACACAGATATCCTTCAGAAGGGTCTCACAGAAATGGATGACTGGTGCCAGAGCCATGGCCTAAAGTTAAATGCCAAAAAATGCATAGTCATACCCTTCGAAAAACAAGGTTACCCCTAGCTACAATATAGGTGGTAATCCTCTGAGCACAGAAGAAGTTATCAGGGACCTGGGGACCCAGGTTGACAGTAGCCTGTCATTCGACACCCATGTAGCTAAAGTAGTTAGGAAGACCTTCTACATTGCCCACCTCATCATGAAGGGATTCACATCTAGATCAAGGGAGGTCATAGTCTCCCTATACTCATCACTCATCAGACCAATGATTGAGTACAATGCCCCATTCGGAATGTATCTGACCCGACACTTGCAGCAGCTGGAGAGGCCACAAAAGTTCCTCACCAAAAGGATAAAGGGTCTCAAAAATCTGTCCTATGCTGCCCGACTGAAAGAACTCCAGCTCTATTCAGTCGCTTACTGCTTGCTCAGAGGTGACCTTTGCCTGACATACAAGGCCATGTCAAGCCCAGAGTTGATGAATATGCTTCACCTGAAAAAATCTAGATCCGTCAGAGCCACAAGGGCGGGAGACTTAAACCTCGACACGGCTATAAATAGGACGTGCTGGAGGGATAGATTCATCACCCAAGGACTCCCTATGCTGTGGAACAAAATCCCGGTATATGTGAGGCAGAGCACCTCGCTGGCCTTGTTCAAGAGAAATCTTGACCAATGGATGGGAGATCGCAGATATACTCCAGGGATTACCTCAGTGTCACTGCTAGACAGAGGCACAGCAAAATAAAGGGTATAGTTCCCCATACAAAAGGGGTGGCTTAAGCCATAAAAATATGGGCTAGGCTTATAAATGCCCTCGGGCAGATAGCCTAGTATGAACCTATGAACCTATGAACCTATGAAGTAGGTGGGTATTTCTATGTTTCTGAGACAGAGAAAGGGTTAAAATTGCCATACATTCCATATCAGTTGGCAAAACAACTAGTAAAGTTAAATCACCAAATTTTGGGACATGTAAGAACACAAAAGTGTTGGCCAGTAGTGAAAGAACAGTATTGCAATCCACATTTGAAAAAACTATATAATGTACTGCAGCATGAATGCTTTATATGTCTACAGACAAATACAAAGTGCAAGAAGCCACAGTTGCATATGGTACCCATGACAGATGGACCACTGTATTCTATAAAGATTGACTATGCAGGATCATTGCGTCCTGCAAAGGGTGGGTATCGCTACTTGCTGGTAGTGGTAGACCTTTTTTCAAGATTGTTGGAAGCAATTCCAACCAAGGCAATGATAGCTAAAGTGACAGCAGAAGTACTTTGGAAAAACATTTTTTGCCATTGGGAATGGCCCAGGGTGATAGAATCCCACAATGGGCCACAATTTGTCAGTAAAATGATGAAATTATTTTTGAAATTATTTTGTGACATGCTAGGATATCAGCAAAGGTTTCATGTTCCTTATCATCAACAATCAAATGGTTTGGTTGAAAGAATGAATAGAACCTTAAAGGACAGGTTGAAAAAATGTTGGGTAAATCACTTATCTAGCATTTTGATGGGAGTCAGGGCAACACCAAATAGCAAGACAGGAACATCTCCTGAAGTGATGACAGGCAGACAGATGCCTTTCTTTTTGACCCAGAAATATAGAGTGAAAGGCCATTGTAAGCATCAACAATGAATGAAAGACCTGCAGGATGTATGACAACAGAGAGGCAAAGAGCAAGCATGCCATTTGTGGGAAAAAAAGTCCCAACATTGCCAGAGGAAGGAGATATTCAGTTGGGAAGTAAAGTCATGGTAAAAAATTCAGTAAAACTTGTCAATGGGACAGTAACTGGCAAGGACCTTTTGAAGCAAATAAATTGATTGGACTATTGGTCCTAAGAGTACAGAATGTGAAAAAGTCTAAAAAAACATGTTGTTACATAGATATCAGTGTAAAGTAATTAAACAGGGAGAACAAATGAAGGGTAGGTAAATAATGTTTTATTTATCTATTTTTCAGATGCCTAGCCAGAACAGGAACAAAAAAAGACCTTTATTGATAAAAGCTCCCAGAAAACAGATTTGGAAACATAAATTGATACAGTTAGTTATTATAATATATGCAATGGATGTTGCATATTGCCTGAAAGGCCAATCAATATCAAAAGACAAGAACGGATGGATACTTGATTTTAATACATTTGCAGTAATGCAAATGGCATATGTAGAAGTAAATAATGAAACTAATATTGGGTATGTGCACCAATACCTACGGCAAAGGATAGAGTATATTTTTTCAGCAGTACCCATGGAGCTAAAAGATTTGCTAACAATTAGTAACAGAAATAGAGTTTGTGGCATACCAGACAAGGTAGATATTCCAACCTTAAAAGTAAGGACAGTTGCAAAAGGAAATATTTGTATACAACAGGCAGGATCAAAACCAGTAGGGATTAGTGAATGCAATGTCACAGTAGCTAGGGGATGTTTAAATAAATAAATGGAAAAGGAGTTAGAAATCAGGGCAGAGGTGAGAAAGCTTTTAGAGCAACAAAAATGGGAAAAGCAATGAAAATAATGAATACAGTATTCAATTGGACCGATTGGAAGGAATGTCCCTCAGAAAATATCAGGGCAGATGTAGTACAATTTGTACATTATGAATTTTGGAGGATGTAAATGATAAGGACATACACAAGTTTGTTGCTAGTCTTAATCCAAGACTACAGGAGGGCCCAATAGGTACATTATGTGAGGGAGAATACTATATTTGCAGTACAAAAGCATATAAATGGCTTCCTATGAAATGAGAAGGAACCTGTTATGTAGGGTATGTAATACCATCAATGAGATTAACTAAAAAACTACCTGAAGGTAAAATAAGGAATGTCAGGAAAAAGAGAGAATTAGAAAACAGAATTTGTATATTAGATTAATCATGGATCTACAGTCATGACATAAATGCAGCAGAAGTAAAAGGGTTAAAGAGTATGGATTTAGGAGATGGGGCAATATCTGGAGTAGGATTATTCCAGCATATAGAGCTGTAAAGAGTATATGGGGATTGAAAAAGCTCAGTAAATTATTAGAAGTACTGGCTAATGCTACATTTGGGGCAACTACAGACATAAGAGTGGAAATGACAGCCATTAGGACAATGGTACTACAGAACAGGATGGTACTTGATTACTTAATTGCTTCCCAGGGGTGTCTTTATGCTCTGGTCAATGAGGAGTGCTGTACTTATATTCCAGACAAGACGACATCCAGAAAGCAAAATTTATGAAATGGGACAGTGACTGGAGTGATTGGATAAATAGGTTATTTTCAGGATAGTGGAAAACTATTATCATAGTTTTAATTACTATAGTAGCCATTATATTATTGATCATAATAATGTGCACGTGTGTTAAACTTTTATTAAAAAGAGTGTTAATCAGGTATCTATTGTAACTAACGTAGGTGGTAAAAAAGTAACATAACCAATGGAGAAATGATTTTTTGTAAGATTCAATGTTTGACTTATTTTGCTTTTTTAAAAAGAATGACCTGATAGAATTATATAAGCATAATATTTGTTTCCCTCATAGCAATGACATGTATTTAATAGAAATATATATAGAATTTGGTAGAACTTTTTTTCCTTTATAGTAATAGAGGTTTGGTAATCATAATAATAGTGTGATATTTTTTTCAAAATAGTATGTGATACATTGGCTTTACAGAATGTGATTGTGTGGAACAAAAAAGTATTATATGAATGTTTTTGTAACAAATGGCATTAACAATAGAGGCTTGTTGAAATATCCTTAACAGTTAAATGTAAACAGATAATCAAGGTAAAGGGTGGATAACACAGCAGTTACAGACTATCCTATCAATGAAAAACATTTCTGAAAGAACATTTCAAACTGCTGAGAATTGTTTTTCTCTAGACTGAGTTAAGAATGTAGATAAAGAAGGCTTCAATTCAGGAAAATAATGTTTTCATCAAGGACAAAGTGTTGAAACTATAAAAAAAAGACTTGTGGTGGACATTTTCATAATCTGAGTCAGCTGAGGAAGTGCAGTGTAGCTGACAGTTATATCTGTGTTATAAAGAAAATGTTTATAATCTGACAGTATCGCTTGATCAGCTAGTTTCAATAAGTCTCTTATATGAATATACATTTGTATAGTCTGTTTGTGTACATGCTGCTAATTCAATTTAACACATAAAACTGATGCCTGTCAGACTTTACAACCTTTACTTAACCAGGTAATGGCTGTGTTCTGATAGCATCAGACAGGGACAGCTCCCCAAGGACACAATTTGTACCTGCAGCAATGACAAGTTAAGTGTGCAACCAGTAATGAAAAAAAAAGTTATATAACAGATTACTCTCATATGGAAATCTGCATATGCCCCCAAAGATAGGCATTTGCCTGAGGAATGCAGTTATGCCATTAATATCTCCACTGTCAGATTTTTGCAATATACATTTATGTATTAGAAAGAATAGTGTGCATCAAGCATTTTTATAAAACACAGAACAGTTCAATTATACCCTCACTTGTACAACTATACCAAGAAGCAGGACTAAAGTACCTAATATTTCCAGAGCTGTAATGACAATCCTAACTAAATACAATGTTGGTTGACAATTATACAAGCAGTCATTCAAAAATGAGTAGGAACAAGAAATTAACAGTGTTTCTTCTGCAATACATATTGATAAGTGTAAGCATGTGAATAAGCTAGCAGTAGCTATCCACTGTGTGCATCAGACATATATTCAACCCTAAGTCACCAAGAAGTTTGCAAAGCAAAGGCAAGGGCACAGTCATCATCATTTGCACAGGTGAAGGGGTGGTAGGAGAGCAAGGTTGACACCAAAGAAATGAGAGTGAGCATGTAAGAAACACATGTATCTATCACAGTATACATTGTTTAGGGCCTGTAAAAAACAATGTATATCACTCAGTCATACTGTTTAGAGAGTTTTCATGTATATGAGGTAATATAGGCAGGTGAATTTGTTTTTTCAATGTGTGTGTGTCTGAATGAATACAATCAAGCACTGTGATAGCACTATGTCATGGTATCTCAGACAGGGGTGAGATATACACTGTAGAGAAGTCAGTTTAGCATCATCACCCCTGACCACAAGAAGCACCTCCGCCATGAGTTGCACTGCTACTTCCATGGCCCTGGGTGGAAGTCAGGGTGCTTTCTGAATGGGAGTGATGTCTGTTGGGTAAGCTTTCTTCACACCTATGTCCAGGGCCATTACCCTCTGGCCCACCACATTTTGGTGCGGACATCACAATCACTGATGAAGCAGTGAATGTAGTGTCACTATGGGAGTGGAATCTTGCATGCCATATCTGCTAACACCATAAAATGTAGCTGCTCTCTGGCTGTGTGGATGCCCACACTAGCCCAACAGATGTTCCATCACAAACATTGCCTGCTCCAGTGTGTCATTTGGCCTGTCAAAGGAGTTGCCCACACAGTTCAGGGAGTCACAAATGTCAGAATGCATGACATTTAGTAGTCACACTAACTCTTTTGAGGCAATGGTGGAATTTGTCTGCTCTTTCACTACTGCCTTAAATATTCATCTAGCAGCACCTAATGACACACCAGCATCAGGAAAAGGGTGCACAGCAGGCCTCGTCTGAGCACCCCTACCAATGATCCTGTGTGGCACCATGCCCTCATGATGATTTTGGGAAGAAGCAATAAGCTCTGAAACTGCAGTAACCACACTGCCCTGATCAGTAGTGTTACCCTCAACCTGTCCTATATCAGAGGCATCTGTGTCATTAATATGCGTAGGCATACTGACTGTGTCTGACATATGTGCAGAGGATGTGGGAACCACAACCTCAGTCTCAGATTGATCCTCTGCACCCACAGACTGTGCCTCTTCATCACCACCATCATCATCATCATCAGAGGCTGCTGAAACTCTAAAATCAAGTGTTCAGAGTTCCACAATGCTACTCTCAGGATCACGTATGATAATAAGCAATAAACACAACAAAATGAAAAAAAAATTGATCACATATTTTCCTTATATGAAAGGTATGATAAAATCTAATGGATGTTAAAGCAACACACTCATATAAACCTGAATCTACCAAATAGACAGTAATACCAATAACCAAATGTGTGCTTACCATGTGAAGTTGCATTGGCAGCCTGCAATCCAAATGTGCCTTTATGTGAGGAAAGGAAAGAAGGCTGATAAGTATCACAATGCAAATGAAACAACAGAAAGAGAACAATCCTCTAACAAGTGCAGATTAAAAATGTTCTCATACAAAAATGTAGTGAAATTGTGTATTCCACCCCTTCAAAATAACCTACTTTAGTTTTCCATGCTAGTACCATCTGACTCACAGATCAATTATCACTTGCTCTTTATATAAGACATATAAGGTATATGCTTATAAAGATATAACAATGAAACTTGCATTTTGCATATCTGGAAGGTATGCTTGCGACACTCTGGGTCTGACTTCCACATCTGTACCATTGTCAAGGATTCCTCTAGGCAGGAATTCCTCTGTTTCACTTAGTGGTGGTTTGGTAGCAGAATCCCCCAGTAACCAACTATTCCTGAGTAATTGCAGCTGCCCTATTGTGGGCAGAGGTTATTATGCCATGTGCCCAGTATCGTACCTGGGTATATGTTCTCCCATGCCATCTGATAGATTTAATGTCATCAATCTCCAACTGCCATAGCCTATCTATGGCAAATTGGTCACCTCTAATGCTCATTAACAGAAAAGCTCTGTGGTAACATAAGTCCCAGAAAATTACATAAATTTCTGCATCAGTGTATGGTAGCTTGTGGGGTAAAGTTTTTTTTCTTGGGTGTCATATCCCTGTAGGAAATGAAACAGAGAAAAAGTAACTATGATTAGATATATAATACACAGACATGATGTCTTTGAACTCAATTAGGTCTAAATACATGCATCGCTGCACACAACAATTTAAAAGTTAATACTCCCTATGACTGCACACAAGTTAGGACAGCTCTCCCACAAAAAACAAAAAAAAAAATCTATAACAGTTCGGTAGTGCAGATAACACATGTTCATTTGTGTAATATATTGCTGCAATAACAGTAACAATTCAAAATATAGCATTAGAAATGTATGACAAAAATATTTATAAGTGCCATCTCTGCTGCTGTAGAGGGCAACCAGGTAGAAATTCACAAATGTAAAACAACCAAATGCAATAACAGTGTAAACAGCACTTAAACACAAACTAAAAGATATAGGTCATGAACCATTCTGCAGCTTACTTTTTGCAACACAGACATGGCTATGCTAAAAGAAAGGGATAAAGAAAAAACAATTAAGATAAAATGTTTTTCAGTGGTTAGTGCAATTCACCTTTGAATGTTAAAATAAAGCATTATTTAAAAAATAGCAAGATATAATACAGCAGCATAGAAAATAGATAATTCTCCAAATG
Source organism: Protopterus annectens (assembly GCF_019279795.1). Lineage (NCBI taxonomy): Eukaryota > Metazoa > Chordata > Ceratodontiformes > Protopteridae > Protopterus > Protopterus annectens. The sequence continues at coordinate 933,158,988 of NC_056735.1, read as the reverse complement.
TTGTATTTATTTAGCAGTATTGAACTCACTGGATCCAAGCAGTCTCCCCAGTATGATACAAGGGTATTAGTTACATGATTACCTTTATATAGTACAGATGTTTAAAGCTCAATGCCATGTTTCTCACCCTTACTGTTATGTGATGTAAGCAGCACCACTGTGTCTGCCAAGGAGTCCATCTGCTTTCAGTTGTGCAAATGCAGTTGGCAAGGTTGTGCATCTTTGTTCACAACCAGTTACCAGTGAGATCTGAATTGGGTGTCAATTCAGACATCTTGTTAGCTTGACTTGTGCAGACATGGCTTGCAAGGAAGAGAACAGTGCTACATTTAGAGTAGAAAGGAGGGCTGTTAAAGAGTCCTGGATATTTGTGGCACTCCTCATGAAATACTACAGCTATAGGTTGCTGTTACAGTTGGATTATACTGGGTCTGAGTATAAGGCTGAGAGTTGAAATAGCTTAGTCAAGGCTGTCTCCAGTACAACAGGCATGCCACACTGGGGAACAATGTCATCACAACTATAGTGACTTTAAGTAGTGCAAGCAGGACCGCCTAAGCAGATGGGAGGCCTAATTTAGCACTAAAAGTACCCCTCACCATACTTCTCAACCATGCCGCATTCCTTGGCATTTAATGATTTTGAGGTCAAAATAATGGGGTGCCACAAATTTCCAATTGGTCCCCTTTATTCCAAATTATTTCCCGGCCATTTTTAAATTTTTTTTCCGTTCGCAATTTCTGCTGACATCATCACAGAATTCATCTGAGGGCTCGAGGGGTGCTGACTCATTGTTTTTTGTTTATGTTTGGGCAGTGGCAATTTGCATCTCGGACTTCAGGCGCAGCAGCACTCAGTCAGCAGCTATCCTAAGAAGCAAGTGCACAAATTAGAGCAGCTAGATTGAGACAACAGGAGATTCAGTTAGTTAGTGTTAGCTTAGAGAGGATCGGGACTGCAGTAGGACTACACAGGTTACAGCAGGGTGGCAGCAACAGACCCAACTGTGTTTTTTTATTTTTATTAGAAGTCTGACTGTCTAAAATTTACAGTTATTACACCTTACAATCAGTGATATTCGGTGAGGCTAGCAGGTAATTTTAATGAACTAGTAGCATTGTATTAGTGCACATAGACCATTAGTGCTTTTTGGTGTTTGAATTTTTTTTTTTTTTTTTGCAAAACACTATGATACGAACTCATATTTGTTTATAGTCCAGAAAGACTTCCTCGTTTTGTTTTTGAAGCAATAGCTAAACGGAAGCACCATGAAACTGTAATGCTTTCTTCATTTACATTGTAAAACCTTTTAATAAAAAACAAAAAGTAGAGTAGATTCCTAGACAGTAATGCTGTCATTACTGTTTTGCTGCATTTATTGATGAGAATGGGTCTGCATACAGAGTGTGTGTTGAATTGTTCTTTCGCTGCATATAATTGAAGTGTTTGCTGCTGCATACAGTGTGTGTGTTGATTTATTTGCATATAGTTGAATGCATATGGGACCTTTCCATTATTTCTGGGTGCATAATTGCATTTGAGAGAACAGGACTGTTACTGTTTCTGCATGTAACTGCTGTCGTTACTGATTGCTGCATTTATTGATGAGGTTGGGACGATTACTGATTTACTCTATGTATTTCTGCATACAGAGTGTGTGTTGGAGTGTTCTTTCTTTGCATATAGTTGAATGCATAAATTGCATTACTACTTACTGTAGCTGCATATAGAGTGTGTGAATTGCATTACCAAGTAGTGTGTGCATGTGTGTGTTTGAATATTTGGCTCATACTTTTGGTCTGTTTGGATTGTGCAGTGGTAGTGTTGTTGCCTTACAGCAAGAGGTTTTTTTGGTTTGATTCTCAGCTGATGTGCCTTCTGTGTGGAGTCTGTATGTCTTCCCTGCATTTGTGTGGCTTTCCTCCCATGATACAAAGACATGTATCTGGAGCATTTCTCCCTGGGCTTCTGCTGAAAATAGTCTTCATTCCAAGTTGGACTTTCCCAGTAAACAAATAATGAAATAACATTTGTAGTTTTCTGGCAAATAAGTGAGAAAAGAATTCACTAAATAATGATAAACATTTAAGTTTCAGTCTTTATTTCTTTCAAGAAACAGATGATAACACAACATTTTATTCTTGCAACTTTCTAAGATTATACAAGCAATGTTTAAAATTTGTCCTCGGTTGTGGGCCTTTGTTCTACCCAATAAATGTTGTCTTTTTTCCTGATTTCTTGTGCTCCACAGTTCTTCAGGGAAAGAGAAGTTTAGCACTGCTTATTCAAAGTCTACTTGCATTGTTAGTAGCACAACAGGTAGTATGCTGCTTTTGCTGCAGAAGGCTGTGGGTTTTCCTCCCACAGTATGTAGATGGATTGCTGATACTGTACTGTGTTATACTTTTAAAGGGGGTGAATGATGCAACCTGAGAATGTCCTCTTTCACGAGATACCTAGTAACTATGAACCTGTTATCAATTTGCCATCCGTTCCTTATTGAAATATTACTAGCTGTCATTTTTAATGTAACATAGGCAATTTATTCTTCAAGGGCAACAGGCACTTTACTTGTAGATAAAACAATGAGATATAAAGTTGTGTGCTAGCAGCAACCTCTTCATTAGTTACATATCTCTTTAATGTGGAATTATTTATATGACTTTTATTTCTGTAGAGGTTGTGCATATTTACTGATACTAGTGGACTGTAGAAGTTTCAGTAGACTTTTATGATGGGCGTGTTCTGAATTGGGCAGTTTTGTCATTATTGGTTCATGCATTTTGTTTCACTGCTTACTGGAAAAATGTTCAAAATAATAATTTTAAAATGTGCTCTAACAAGTGTGGTGTATTATACAAGGAATATAATTTAATACAGTCAGGAAGGTGAATCAAAGAACACATGTACGTTTTATGTGCAAGGAGCCTATGATTTGAAAATAGCCCAAAGGTAATCTTTATCCGCCACTGGCCAGATGCATTTTCTAGGAATGTGGGTTTCAATGCTGTTTCAATGAATGTGAGTTTCAAGGGCAGAGAAGTTTTAATGCTAAATCTATTTTCATTATGAGACTGTATTGCTTTGTTTTGCAGATGTCTATTAGTATTTGTGCTATAAAATATAAAATAAAAGTTTTAAATGAAATCCAAATAATCATCGTAGAAGTAAAGCATTGTGCACATTACAGTGTTTATTGTAAATGGGGCGAAATAGCCAAGTAATCGGACATTGGAATGACTGCAGGAGGACTCTGTGGCCATATTTTGATTGTCTGTTCTTCAGTTTGCATTTGGAAAGTGCTATCCCACAATTCCATTGAGTGGGCGGGGTTGTATAATTATGTATGCACATTTTATGTCAATCAGCATACAGATTTGTACCTTTTTTCCATGGGCCTTTGTCCAGAATTTTGATGTTTCCAGGTTGAGAGGTATGCCCCTCACTTTTGTAGGTATCCTGATCCATAACCTGTGTGCACAGTTGTACATTTATGTTATGAAGAAGTGGATAGCTCCAGTGCTGTCCTATGACCCTCCTGCAAATTCCTGTATCATTCCCCATTTAGATACTCTCTCTTGCCAACCTCGTTTTCTCCACTGTCCTATCCACCCCTATTCGCACATTTAATCTGGTCAAAAAACAAATTCCCACAAAACACACATGGCCAGAAATGGTACATGAAAATGCCTTCACTTTGTGTTCTCGGCACTTACTTGGAGGATGGCATAGCATAGCAATGTTGAGGGACAGTTGACATTATTTAACTTCTTTTTGCAAAAGTTGAAGATTTCACTTTAATCCACAGCGGTCTGGTTACTTTTGCATAAATGTGCTTAAGTCTGCTGCATTATATACAGAATAAAGGCAGACTAAAGGCAATATAGTGATGCAGCTAATGGATCAGTTCTTAGGTTGCTGGATGTAGTAAAGTAAGAAAATCTATGTGGCATGTTGAGATAATTACTCTCTTTGTAGCCTGTTGTTTTTGCATAGTGTCATTGGTTTGACTACAGCTGATGGTCAATTTATTAATCCATGATATTTCATATTCCTATCATATATTTAACTGCAAACATCTGAATTTCTCTCCATATACAACATTTCCTTATTATACCATTGCAATAATGCAGCAAGACATAATTTGCAAAAACATTGCAGGCCCAACAGGGTGATTTATTAAGTCAACCTTGTCCTGCATATGTATTCATGTTTACAGGGCTGGCTTTTCATCATCTGGTGTCCTAGGCACCCCTACCACCACATGGTGTCCTCATCTTGGTTTACCTACACCATCTAGATTACTTTTTTTCTTCATTTTTCTCACAGTTTGTTTTCCTACTCAGTTTCTCCTGTTTTCATTTAACACATTTTAAAGGAACCATTTCTTTACTACAAAAATAAACAAACAAATAAATAAATACTGGAAATGTACCCCTGCTTGAGTGGCGCTCTAGGTGGCTTCCTAGTTGGCCTATGCCTAAGACAGGTCATGCATGATTATTGCCTCTCCTACCCCTTATTTATACCTATAGGAAGCATAGTATTATACAGAGCATGAAAGATTAGTAATGATTTAATAACTAAGAGTAACACACCATACACATTTTCCTACAAGTTCCCCAAAACATTGTTGCTATTCCTCTCCACATCTGTCTTTCTCTGCCTCAGTTAACCCTTCTTGCTTCAGTAAGTTGTCACTGTGCTTCAGTTGTGTCATTTAAATAGTGTGAAGTAGTAACTCCTTTGTGGTGTGGTGATCTAATGCTCATAAGTATAGAACACTTTTTGTATAATTTCAAGGGTTCTAATCCAGCCTTTAGCTAAGTGTTACTGAGTATTTTATATGTACCTATTGGCTACATATTGATATGAGCCATTATTATTCCTCTTCTGTCATAAGCTATATTGTCCCTGCCTCCATCTCACCCTGTCGGTGCATTTTCTCCCTTTTTGTATTATTATCCTTCCATCTCTGCATTTGCTCAGTCTGGTGCCAAGCAACAAATGCATCTAAGGCTAAATGGAAGTACACAGCTTATGGCAACAACTTGTGCTTTTATTGATTTCAGTTACATTACTCTGTTACACATCACACCTCTGTGCTTAGCTATGCTTATTGAATTTAATGGGCTTTTGAACAAGCTGAAGAGTGGGATGTACAGATTACAGTGGTCAAAAGGGTAATGTAGATAAATACATACATTCACATTTGCTGAAATCAGCTGTCAAATGTTAACAATCAGAAGTGTGACTTCCTACATGGTATGCTTAGATAATACTCGGGTATAAATATTTTTCTTGGAATGCTCTAAAGATTTGAATCCAGATGGATGAAAAAATGTTTCAGAATGTTTTGTCTGACTGCTGTGGCTGTAAATGTTGGCTACAGCTTTCCTTAACACATCATTATCCTGTTGCTATATTAATGATCCTGCTCCCTATTTTGAAGCCTGTCTTTTACAGATACCTGCATGAAATTTGGCATAGAGCAACACAGAGTTCTGCTAATTCGCATTCTAAGTTCTACACTTCAGCATATAATTATGCATGCACTAAAACTTTGCTATCCAAAAAAAAGAGATGTGTGTGAGAGAGAGAGAGAGAGAGAGAGAGAGAGAGAGAGAGACAGAATCATCTAATTATTGTTTTAGGCTGTATGCTTGTATGTCTGTATTACTTTTTTCAAAAGATGATCTTGAATTCAGAATTATGTTGACTGAAGTAGTTGTTTAATTCATGTCTGTTCTACAGTGCTTACACTTGCAACTGGGTTGCAAGTTTGGTTAAACTATTGTCACACAATCCATCAGTGTTATTCTGCAGTGCATTGTCCTATGCTTGACTTGCATGTTTGTCTTGGCAATGCATATAGTGCAACCATGAAATAATACAAGAATGCAATCACCCCTCAACACTCTCACACTCATCACTGAGTGCATACTTAGGGTGTTGTTAGTGATGTTCCTGCTAACTACCACATCCATAACAACACCCTAAGTACGCACTCAGTGGTGACAGACATGGGCACACAAGTTGACAGTAACCTTACCTTTGATCACCACATCTCCACAGTGGTAAGAAGGGCATTCTATATTGCTCATCTCATAAGTAAGAACATTGGCTCAAGAAAGAAAAAGAAGTTAATAACCGCCCTATACTCTTTCCTCATCAAGCCAATAATTGAGTAAAGTGCCCCTTTTGGTATGTACCTTTCCAAGCACATGCAGCAATTGGAGAGACCACAAAGATTCCTCACAAGGAAAATTCAAGGTCTTCAGAATCTGCCCTATGAGGATCATCTGAAATCACTGTCACTTTATTCTGTTTCATACAGAGTACTCAAAGGCAATCTCTGCCTTGCATATAAGGCAATCTTTGACCCTGATTTATTGGAAGGGCTGCATATCCGTAAGTCAAATGGTACAAGGGTTACTCATTCAACATTAATGGAAACTGGCAGAGGGACAGATTCATCTCCCAAAGGTTACCACACCTTTGGAACAGAGTCCTGCTTCATATCAAGCAGAACACCTCACTGGTACTCTTCAAATGCAATCTGGATGATTTGATAGGTAACCATAAATTCACCCCAGGGGTTCCACCTATGTCCCTCTTAGACAGGGGTGATATATACTAATCATAGAAATAAGGATACACTTGGCTGAGCTTGTAACAGCCCTAGGATCATTAGCCTAATAATCTCCTATGATCCTATGATCTCTAAATTAAATTGCAGGAACATTTTATTGATAATTCACTTGTATACAATAGTGAATGTCTATGGCATCCCATAATGTGAAATATGTCAATGTCCCTCACAGTAATGCAGTGTATATGGACAGTATCTATATTTTAGCAGAAAACTATATCCTGTGCACACTTATAGATTTGTTGTACCACCTGTGATGCATAGTACCATCTGTTTCAAAGAGTGGATTTTCAAACATTTCAAATGTCCTATTTCACGTTGTTAATGTCAGTCTTCTCCTGTGGTGCTCACAACTAATACAGTACTCTCTATATTGTGTAAATGGATAAGATAGAAGGATCTATGTCATACATGGGAAACTTGTGTGTGAGAGTGTGTATAACACTTGGTGTACCACTTCCCCTGAGAATAATACATTAACTCTTAATGCAGTTCCTTTATCCCACTTCTTACTGAAACATCCTCTATGAAACACACTGATGAAGTCATCCTGGCAAAAGTGCCCTCTTTACCCTTAAGAGTCAGACTTCTTCTGTGGTGTTTATGACTAATGCAGTGCTCTCTTGATTGTGTTACTAGATAGGTATGAAGTTTGAGAATTAACATGGAAAATTTGTGTATGTGTAACACTTAGTACTGTATTCATTTTCCCTATAGACAATGCATTTAAATGTGCACACGGCTCCCTTATCTCACTTTTTGCTGAATCATCATTTCTGAAATACAATGAAGAGGTCATCTGGACAAAACTGCATCTAGTCTCCTTAATAGTCGGACTTCTGCCATGGTGCTTGCAATTAATACAGTGCTTTCTACACTATATAATTAGATAGGTAGGATGTTTAGTGCTCACTATGGGGAAGTTTTGTGTATGTGTGTTTGAGACACTGGGGGTGATTACAGTTAGCTGAGCATGTGCTTAATCAACTTCCACTCTGGATAAACATTTTAAACTGCTACATGACTCCATTAACCCCAATTCCCCCTTTCAAATCCACAACTACTTTGCAACACAAGGGTATAGCTAGACATACTGCTTGTACCCTACTGAGTATAACTTTCTACCCATTACTTAAAGAAATCATGTCTTTTTTAGGCCATACTACGTCTGCAGCTGTCTACATTAATGCTTCTGATATGAGTCTCATAGATTGAAACAAATGTCTATTTCATGTTTTTAGAGGGAAAGCGAAGCAAAAATGTGTTAAGTGTGAGGGCATTTGCATTTTTCAAATGATTGATGGTGTGTGGAGCAGCAGTAAGAGCACGCACTTACTAAATTATATTCTCTGCCTACACCCCTGGTGCAACACACTGATAAGGTCATTCTTTCTAAAGGGAAATATCACACTTTAAATGTCAGACTTCTCCTGTGTTACACTATTCTCTAGAATATGTAGCTATGTAAGAGGTTAACTTATCTTCTACAAGTGTGTGTCTGACTGCAAATGAATTCAGGACTGGTTTACATACATTTGCAGTGGCAACGTTTCCAACCCCAGATGGCCATAAAAGTCATTTTCCCAGGCACATTATATCAAAAAACTTACTCTCTGCCCATTGGAAGTTGCAGTGAAAAATTCCAGTGCTCCATTGGAGGGAATGAGTTAAACAGTGTGACTGTGATTACTGTCATATACCATTGGCCATTCTACTTATGAGATGGATTTACAGTGGGATACTGTTACACTAGCAAATCCCAGCATCCCCAGGGAAAATAGCTTTTTGTCCACACAATAATTATATGATGCTACCATAACTGCAGTATCTCACATTTGGAGTGTAAATTCTCCTGTGTTGTGTGACTTTGATAATGTGCTTTGTATACTATGTAACTTCATATTTAGTATGTTTGAGGCCTGCTGTGTGTTTTTTACCCTCATACTGTGTATAGTACTCTTCAAATATATGTGTATAATATATATATATATATATATATATATATATATATATATATATATATATATATATATATATATATATCTATATATATATATATATATATATATATATATATATATATATATATATATATATATATATATATATATATATATATATATATATATATATATATATATATTGTATATGGTGTATAGTGTTATTGTGCACTTTGACCACTTTTTAACATAAGCATCTAGCTAATAAGCAGTGATGATGTCATCCATTGAAATGTGCACTGTTACAGTTCTAACTTAACATGTCGTGTGGCACTTGTGATTCAGGCATTAACGTCTAGCTTGTGATCTTAGGTAGTTAGTTCAAATCCAGCCATTACTGCTTAGACTACATTGTGTCAGTCTTATTGCAACTATACATGTCACTAACACTCTTGTCAAACACATCTGCTGTGTACACGTATAAATGCTGATTCCTCTTACAAAAAGCTAGGATATTTTCTCACTTAGCAATGCTTTTATTCAGAGTATTGATGGCATGTGATTTCACTTTCCTTACATAACATATGTAGTAAGCATTCTTCTCTGGCATGGGGGAATGAGATGATATTCTGTATGTTGTTGAATTTATACAGCAAACACAAGCATACATTTCCCTTGCAACAATAACGTGATGCAATGCTTTGACATTTTAACATATCTCACAATTGTAGTGACACTTCTAATGTGGAGCATTCATCGTGTACAATATCATGCATTTGCTGTTATCAAATGTTCATGTGTTCATCATCCATTGCCAGTGCCTGCTAGCATTGTTGGGCCTTATACTGTAATGCAGGAAAGGCATCCACCACAGTTATAATGTGTCCATTTACAGTGGAGGAAGACTCCGCCATCCCTTTTACCTCAAAGAGATTGTTTGCAACACATACATCTGATGAAATAAGTTAGCAGTGATGCAGTGTCACAGTTGTGTTAAGACTTCCACTGTGGTACTTGTGGTTCATCCACATGTCATTAGTTAGTAGAGTCACATAGCTTGCTGTTAAATTCCTGAAAGAGAAAAATTATTTGAAGATACTGACATTAAAAAAACACCATTGTATCTAGTTATTTTTATCCATATTTATGTTGGACAATATTTTATCATAGGTTGTGATTGCATGGCAGTGAAATGGTTATTTGGGGCACGTCATGCTGTGACTGCTCATGTGGCATGTCCATTGAGTAATGGCTTGTATAGAACATCTACAATGATAGACTGTGGTTTCATTCTGGGAAAGAATGTGATTCAGTTTTGGGACAGTGTGTATCATACACAATGGAAACAGCTTCTTTGTCAAAGAAACATTGATTTTGTACTGATCACTGTTGTGTGGACAGTAACACGTGTAGCTCCTTTCCAGCTTTCTGACAAAATCCGATTGTTCATATTATATTTGTAACTCCTTTCTTAATCATAGGATCATAGGAGGTTACTAGGCTATTGACCCAGAGGTAATTTTAAGCCTAGCTGTTTCATCCCAATGTAATACCATAGAAATGCTAGTCAATACCAAATATTGCATTTAGTAATGACTGCCCATGTCCAGGAGGGTTGTGGGCACTATCCTTAGTAAGAATTTATGGTGCCCCATCCATTCGTCCCAGTTAGGTCCCTGGAATGTGTAGCCCTAGTCCTGTTTGATTTATGGATATGCAGCAAGTTCATTAGGTTTGGGTCTTGGGTTGCTCTGTAGGCCAGGCGTAAGTCTCCCCTAAGAAGTCTATATGATATGGAGTATAGTGACAGGATCTTTAGTAGGTCTGTGTAAGGCACATGCTGGAGTCCCTTGATCCTCTTTGCTAGAAACTTCTGAGGTCTCTCTATTTGCTGCAAGTGCTTAGTACATGCTGAATGTGGCGTTATACTCAGTTATGGGCTGGATAACTGCTGAGATTAGGGGGTTATATCTTATTTTTCTCTCAAGGTGATGCCCTTACTAATCAAGTGTGCTACATAGAAAACTTTCCTTACTACAATAGACACATTGTGGTTAAAGTTAAGGTCACACCCAACTTGTGATGCCAGGTCCTTTATCACTTCATGGGTACTTAGGGTAGTGTTGTTGATTTGATAGTGTGAAGGGACATAGTTTGTGCCAAAGGAAATGATGATGCATTTCTTTCCATTCAGTTTGAGACCGTGACTAATACACCATTCACTAGTCTGTGCGAGACCCTCCTGGAGTATATTGACATTATTTGGGGATTCAATGATTGAACTTAGTTTACAGTTGTCTGCAAACTTGGTCAGCCACAATCCCTTAGTTTTGACCTGAACTTCTGAGAAATCTACACCAAACAGTAGGAGAGCCAGCGCTGATCCCTGTGATATCCCACTGGTAACAGGTCTGCTGGTTGATGTGGAGTCACCCACTTTAATAGTGTGTCTGGTTTGTGAGTCAATTGGCAACCCATCTTACCACGAAGGGGTTTACATTCAGTTTGATAAGTTTATTGGTAATGCCTGAATGCAGACATTCAGTTCAGTTTTTTTGTGATAGCCTCCATTGCTATCTGATGTGGCCCAGTTAGTCAATACAGAGGTTTACAGAGAGTGTAGTATAATAGGCAGAGGTCTGAATCCAATATCATCTGTCTGTCAGACAGTAGTGCTTACAGACGAGCAATAGTCATGGCACAGTCATAGGACTACCTTTTTCATGCTTTGTCCTACAAGGTAGGGAATCCATACTATTGAAGATAGGAAAGTGCTGTAACCCCTTCAAAGGTGTTCTTCATTACATAACTAATATATGTATTTCTGTGGTGTCCACGATTGGTATGCATCTCTCTCTGATATCAGTCCTGGCATGTGTTCGAAAATGACATGATGTTTATGTCCTTATGTCTTGCATTGCTTGCAGGCATTACCTGTTCCTAAAATAATTATGCTCTGTATTGCATGTCTTCATCCAGATATTTCTTTATTACTGCAATTGTTTTTGTCACACTGTACAGCTTAATGGCTAATGAGGGCTTCCATAAATGTTTCTTACTGTATGGCATGCTGATAGACCATCAGAAACTATGATTGGTCCTCTCTTACAACACTTTCTTGTGTGTTTGTGCTGTTGAACTGCTGTTATGTTACTGCTCCATGTAATTCCCTGTAACCATGCCCAGTATAATGATGTCTGAGACATGTCATCCAATCTGTATTGTCATTTGTCACTTATGAATGTTGTGTTTCATTAGATTACCGTTAAGTATTTACATGATTATACAGCACATGCTTGTCTATTACATGCTTGTAAGTGATAACCCCCTTTCCTATGGGTACCACTGGCATTTCTTTGCAAACACATGTCCATTTCTGATGTACATGACATTACAGCTGTAAGGTAAATTTGTTCTTGTGTATATATGCTTAGATGGGGAATGCAGCAGTGATGTCAGCTTGCATTTGTACAGTCCCTGTAAATACATCTCATATGCAATAAATACAGTTTAGGCATTCATCCCATAATATATCTTCTGTCCTTGCTAACTGTTATCTCAGCTGAGCATTTCAATAACATGAATATCACATTTTAATTCTCCTTTGTTACACTGCAGTTTTATAACCCTATCACATCCTTTGTTAACATGTCAGTTTTTATTTATTTGCATAACTCTGGTATTGTCATTGACATTAATTATCATTAAATCAGTATTGCAGGATTTATGTTAGAAATGATTATTTGACACGTTAGCAAATTTTCCCTTCCATATTAATTAATTATGCAGTACAAACCATTATTATTTGTTTACAATTCCTCCATTTCACTTTCCTCTCCTGTCTTCTTTCACTGTCCTTTCCCTTAACATTTTTGGGCTACAGTGTGTGCTCATATCTTAGCTTTGCCTATAAGCAATCCATTTTGTTTACATTCAGTGCTTGTACTTGTAAACACCTTTTCATGGCTACAAACACTATTGCTGGCCATGAAAAGGTCCTTGCAAATGTGTAGGCAGGATGAGCAGCGTGCATATTCAGCTAGAGCGGCTGCTCACAATTGTTAATGAATCCCGAGGTACTTGTATACCATATTCACCCCATCTCACTGTTATGATGTTGAAATGTTGTAGATTAAATTTAGATTCAAGGCATTGTAAATAAAGCATTTGAGGGTCCTACTTGTCTTGGTGTATATGCATGACTTTGAAAAAAATGGACTACTTGGTTCATAATTTGTTTTTCATTTCCCTGAGCATATCTGATGTTCTAATCATAACTGGAAGTTTATTAAATGCAAAAGGTTGCCTCTTTTGAAAGATGTTGCTGTCAAAGTCAGTAAACCATTCATTAAAGATAATATGCAGTTTGTTATATCTTTTTTTATATATCTCGTTCCTATTTTACATTCAGCAAATTGTATATCCAGTATGGTTTTAAGTGACTCATATTTAAAATACGTATATGCCCTTATATGGACCGTTCTAAAAAGTCTGTAGTATACAGACTATAAATAAAAACACTTAAGCCTTTCAAAGTAACGCAAAGTCTTAATTGATAAGATTTGTATTGCATAACATTTTTGGATTCTTTCCAATTTATTAACTTACATTATGGCTGTAGGTGTGAGTTTGTGTGCGATTGAGTGGTATGGATAAACTACTGTGGGAGGGCTAGCCACCCAGCAGTGTAAACCTTGGCTTGAGATGATTGTCACTGTTGAAAGTGACACCCCAACCCCATGTGCAATATGGGAGAAAGGAGTTGAGGATGGATTGATTATTGAGGAGGTACAAAAGATGGCACAATGCTCAATTTAATTTCTTACCACAGATTTAGTTAATGACACTAATAGATCCTTATTTTTAGATGTTTCTGTCCTCAAGATATTTGTAAAGAGCAGAAACATATCTTAGAAATCAGATTGGCATTGTCAACGAAACTCATTGGACTGCTCATTGTAACTTCCAGATCTGTAACTATTGTCTGGGCTGATAAGATATCCTTATTGATTGTATAAGGAATTATATTAGAGGAATCCAGGTGTAAAATCTATCACTTCTTGCTAGTGAAATTCTATCAACACAAATAACATGTTTATTTAAGCTGTTTTCTACAGCCTGGTGATGGTTTTTACTGAGGATGCCAGAGTAGTTACTTTGCATTATTAAAAAAATTTCCAGACATACTGCTTCAAGTTTTGTAATAGTAGGTTCATGGGTTCTAGGTTGATACTAAGCTAACCGCCCTTGGGCACCATTTTAACACAGGTCGGTTACCCCATGTGAAAATCAAACCATGCACATTGTGTTTGCAAGGTAGACAGCTTAACCATTATGACAATCCTAAACGTTTTGTAGGATTCCAATTGTGAACTATTTGGTACACCCCTTGCATTTGTATAAGACTTGGAAAAAGTGTTTTTAATCTAACAATGGAGTTACTTTTCCTTAGCCAGTTGTTTACCTGCATCACAGATCTACCACGCATTAACAGTTATCATTGTTATTAATGTGCTATCCAAAAAAAAAAAAAAAAAAAAAAAAAGAAACCTCCTCTGAACTGCACTACTCTGAATTGTAGCAATGGTGACAATAGTTAATTGCTACAGTTCCAAAGTACTTAAAGTACTTACATACACATATTCATTCATTTAGAATGTTAACGGTTTAAATGAATGAGTATAAGCATGCCAGTACTGATTGAATATAGGCAATATATTGTCAGTGTTACATTTCTGCCATATTGGCATTTTTGTGGCCCCTACCAGTATATAATTAAGCAGAGAGGTATGAAGACATTAGGAGAGTAAGAATTGTTGCAGGAAAGGATACAGAGGATACCATGAGGAGAAGATATGGCTCTGTTTAATGGCTCTGCTAAATGGCCTGTGATTTTCTAAATCACTGGTATATTCACCATTAAATATAAGAGTAATAAGGCATTCATATTTATTTTTATTTATTTACATTTGTTTTCTGGGGTAGCGCACTGATCTCAATGGAACATTTACAGGCACAGGCCAGATGAATAGTATCATATAAGAAATTAACAAAACATATCACAGACACAATGACATGGCACAAAATATATACATATTTACAAGTGCAAAAATATACTATAACATTTACCTTAAAAAGCATTTTACAAAGTGTAAACATAGATAGAAAAATGTAATTATGCTTAGCAGAGCTTTTTGGATAATATGTAGCCATAACTAGAAAGTTTATGCTACAGGGATAGCAGCATATGATTAAGCAGAGAAGGGTATAAAGACATTAGAAGAGTGAGAATTGTTGCAGGAAAGCATACAACGGATACCATGGGGAGAAGACCAAGAAATATAAAGAGAGGCATACAGAGGGATCCACGGATTAGGCATACAACTTTGTTCTAGTGTTTTTTTTATATTTTAAATGAATATATTAAGTACAGACCAACACAATCCCTTATTTGGGTAACAAAAAAAACAAAAAAAAAAACATTTGGTTTATCTAGGTCACTAGCAAACTCAGTTTTCATTTTATTTAATGCTTCATTAACTCAATAATTTTAATCAAAGGGTAATCATCCCCTAAATCTACATTTTCCAGAAATACACTGCACATGAAGATAAGTTAAAGAATTCTGCTTTGAGAGGAAACAAAAGTATCAACAGAGTTTCCATTAGTTATAAAGTTCTAGTTATGGCTATTTATAGTTAGAATTATAGATGTAGTTATAGTTATATAGTTATAGTTTGACCGAGTGACTTTTAATGTTCTTTTAGAAGGATTTTTTTTTAATTTTCCACTATACATGTACTCATAACTATGCTTAGCTTTCTTTTCTTCAGATCTGTACTTTGCATAGATCAACTTGTGGCTTCCTCTACTTCAGTCTAATAGACATTTTTCATAGTGTATCAAAAATATCACTTCCTTCTAGCCAGTTTATTTAACCTTTTATGCACCATAGTTGTGTGTACTTGTTCTTCTGCTATTTAGCCCTATATCCAGAGGTATATTTCTATATGATATAACCTATTTTATCATAAAAAAAATCTCTAAGAAAATTCTCTATTTGGTAATGTCATATATTTTCCAGTTCTACTTTATTAACTATATGCTTACATCCTCATAATTTGCTTTGTAGAAATTTCTACCTAATTTCACAATTTTCCTAATACATTCACCTTTATTTTCTAGTGACCAAGTATGGGCAGATGTAAAAAGTGGGTAGCAGTATCTCAGATTTCATATTTTAATAGTGGTATTTGTGAAGAGCACATCTGATATATTGTTCCCACAGATTCACATTCTGGTAACAACTTAAGTCAAGTAATGGCTCAAGTAAATGACTGACACAGATTTTAAGGGGAGTGAAGATGTCTCAACAAACTAGGAGGTGTTTAGGTCATGACACAAAATAGCTCGACTTCATGTTAAATTCTAATAAATTCTGATTTAAAATCTCATAGTAGTTCGGCTCGTAAAGTAGGACTTCCACAGAATCTAACATTCATAAGATTGTTCCTCCCTACTTTGATGTTAACAGAAATATTTTCAAACAACCTTAATTACAAAAATAAATTGCCTGTGGTCCTACACAGATACTCCCCCACCCTGATCTGTGAATTAGATAGAATACTGGAAAATGTGTGCAGATCTACTGGGCAACTAAACCTAGACAGACCATTGCACGTTAAATAAGGCACATGCAAATCAAAGATTTCATGATACTGTAGTAACTGAATCTGTAATTGGCTTTGTGCCTACTGAGCTGACCTTTGTATAAGAAAGGCCCTTGTTCATTAGATGCTCAGCTGTGGTGTGGGAATGTTGAAAGCTCATGACAATCCTCCTTCACTGGGAATGGCCATCAGGATTTGATGTAGCAAAGACTGTTAGTGGAACCTGCAAAGCTCTCTGCATTGCCAAGCATTACTGTGGGCACTACGGGCTTAGGAGGAAATGGATGTCCTAATGGCTGCCATGAAAACATCTTCTCAGGTGTGTTAGAACCTATATTGGTTTGTTTGTTTATTTGTACATTTATCTGTAAGCAGCAGGGCACTGCTTTTGCAGAGTCCAGAGTTCTTCTGGAAGGTTTGGTGTCCGTGTTTGTACTGTTTTACAGATTTGTTTTGTAGATGCTGGATTTTATGGTGTCTGTGGGTCTTTGTTTTTATCTTTTTATTCAATTTCTGTCATTTTGTTGAGCTTTGTGGAGAAATAATTTATTGGCGGTGGACTGTGTCCAGTGGGGTTGGTGTAGGGATGCTCCTGTGGTTATCACTTGCTGTTGCAGTAAGTCAGGACTATTGTTTTTTCACAAAGAGTCCATGGATTTAGAATTTTTAAAGGGACTGTATTCCATCTTGGTATGGCGGTTTAACTTTTGGGGCCATGAACTTGATTGGATTATTACAAGTTTGGATTCTGTGTAATGGGACTTTTTTTATTCTTTAAATGCAGCAAGTATGAATGCTGGGTAGGGAATGCAACATTGCTGTCTTGATTTCAATGTATTCGTTTTTTTCTAACTCACTGTTTGTTTTATTGTAATTTGAGTGCCAATCACATTAAAATTAGCACATTATGTGTAATATACTTTCTTCTCATTGATTCTTGTCTTTGATGAATTTATGAATGGTTATATAACTATAATAAAATCAGTGCTGAAATTGAACATATTTTTGGATGTGTGGAGTGCTGATCCATTTAGTCCATTTTCAGGCTCAGCCAGGATGGAGCAAAATAAAACTGAGTGATTCAATGTTATGAATACAGAAGTACACAGAAATACTGGTATACACAAAAGAATGCAGAGACAATTTTCATAACGCAAAATATGAATGTGAACAAATTCAAACATAAAAATGCCTTTTTTAATATTTAGAAATGTTTTGCAATGGAGATGCAGAAATAAAGGGATGTATAAGAAAATAAAGGGGCACAGTTTAAGTAGGGGAGGAAGCGGAGAGACTTTATGTACAAATAAATATAAGATGTAGCCTACACAGACTAGGGTAGGTTTTAAGACATCAATATGAGTAAGGGAAAGATGTGCAGGAGATGGGGGCATTATTTAATATTGACAGAGATGGAGTGTGACAAAAGTACAGGGAAGGGGATAGAGCACAAATAAGGAAATTATGTGAACTCATCAAGCAATAAGTTTCAACATGGAATAAGTGAATGTAAATACCGCTGTTGTTATAGCACCAGGTAGCCAATGGCTCTGGTGGGAGACTCAATACACACCCAGTCTGTGAAGTAATCATATAGCATTAAGAAGCATGATGGCACTCAAAAATGTACACAACTAACACACTTGTAGTATAACTGTGCATAACATTCTGTAATTTCAAATAACTAAACTGTTTGCCCTTTCAGTAAATATACCAAATGTGATGTTAGAGCAACTCTAATTACTATGAACTCTTATCTTCCTTGCCATAACGAAGCCAATTTAGTTACGTCTGAAGATTTTTTTCTGCAGAAGCATTATCCATCTGATAGGAGTACCAGCAGACTATGCTGATCACATGCAGCACCAAATGTATACTAAGTGTACACGATATGTATACAAGAACATTCTTATCACTTTTTTGTGCTTTCTAGTCACTCAGAAAGATTACACTAAGTGTACATGTAGTCTACACTTTGTGGTAACCTTTATGAAGCCATGTCAATATCGAAAGCTGCAAGAATTTCAGTAGGAAAACTAAAATTAGGAGGAAGAAGATGTGAGTTATGTCTCTGTTGTCTGTTCATTCAGAATGGTGTACACTTAGTGTAGGAGTTACTGAATCCTGGGGTAAGTCTAAAATTTATATGCCTTGCTGTGGCTAACAATAAATAATCAAACTTCTTTGGTGTGCTGAACAATATGAATGTATATGTAGCAGATCTTTTTATTTTTGTGGTGATAATGAGCATAGGAGAGGAGAACATCACATGGATTAGTGTTGTACTTAGTTTGCAGTTTTAATGATGTTTACACACCTCCAGCCCTATGGCAGGAATTTATTTCTATGAAAATTTGAATACTACATAGAGAGTACTCTGGTGAAAGTGACTTTAAAAAGAGTATGAGAAAGTTGATAGTTATGTGAGTTAACATGACCAAAATAGGTTCAGACAACACTTTATTCAAGTGAGACAGGGGCTACTACATAGTGTATTCCTTCTTAGAAGTGATTGTTTGGCCACAAAATATTATATTTAGTAGAAGATAAGATGAATACAATCCCCCAATGGACACTATAGCTCCTCAACAGATAAACAGACACACACTCACACACACACACACACACACACACACACACACACACACACACACACACACACTCACATGAGAAAATATTTATGTGCACTTTTTATCAGTGTACATTTTGGTGGAATATGGCTCCCACAAACCATGGCTTCTGACTGTCATATAACATTTATTGCAAAACAGAGAGAGGAGGTCAATAGAGCAACTGTCATTAACCAGGTTGTGGATGTGGCTTGACCTCAGGTTACATCTATCCTTAATGCAATGGTTTGTGATTAACTATGACACTTAATGACTTAAGTTACATTCTCAAGTCACTGTTAGCCATCTCTCCAATGATTAAGTCACAAGCACAGAAGGTTTATGCTAATTTATTAAGCATCCCAAAGCAACAGAGGTATTCTTCTGATGATATACAGTGGAACAAACTGCCACATTCATTAATGTCTACACTATGAATTCAAGAACCTCCCTACCATATTTTTTGTGCTTTCTAGTCACGCCGAAAGATTACAGTAAGTGTACATGCAGTCTACACCTTGTGGTAACATTTATGAATTCCTGTCAATATTTAAACCTGGAAGAAAATCAGGAGGAAAATTAAAGTTAGGAGGAAGAAGGTGTGAGTTATGCTGGTGTTGTCTGTTCACTCAGAATGGTGCACACTTAGTATATACTTAGTGTAGACGTTATTGAATCCAGGGGTGTAATCAATGAAAAAGAATGTGAGTGTGTGTGTGTGTGTGTGTGTGTGTGTGTGTGTGCGTGTGTGTGTGTGTGTGTGTGTGTGTGTGTGTGTGTGTGTGTGTGTGTGTGTGTGTGTGTGTGTGTGTGTGTGTGTGCGTGTGTGTGTGTGTGTGTGTGTGTGTGTGTGTGTGTGTGTGTGTGTGTGTGTGTGTGTGTGTGTGTGTGTGTGTGTGTGTGTGTGTGTGTGTGTGTGTATACATGTGCATTTGTGTACATATATGTAAATGCGTGTGTTAGCTTGATCTGAACAGTTATCTTCTCTTTTCATCACCATTGGACATAGTTACTAATCCTGTAGCCTTTTGATCTGTAAAAATTCTGAATTTCTTTCTTATAAGGAAGTCTTGATTAGCCTGTAGTAACAGTAGATTGAATAGCTTCTGTTAACTTGGATAATCCTTATCTCTGACTTTTACTAAGTGGAATAAATTCTACCCAGATGAACCAAACATCTTTTCTTTCGCAAAATATCAGGTGAAGAAGACAGGACAAGATTCACAGAGAAATACCAGAACTCCCCTCTATAGACTTCAGTAAGCTATAACTGCAATCAATAAACTGTTTATAAACATCCTAATTCCAGACTGATGTCCACCCAACTGCCCAGTGTACAAACGTGCCTGCTTAAACATGCACATTTTAATCATCCTATTTATCTATGTTAAATAATTAAGTGACTAGCTAAAGCAATTCTAAATAATTAATATCGCAGCACTAATTAATTATCTTGATTATATTTCTTAAATAATTAAAGGCCTTAGTAATCAGTTCAAGTTAATTACCTTCTAGCACTAATTAATTTTGAAAGCAGCTACTTAAAATATAAACGTAGAATGAAATGTATAAATGCAGTCAATAATATTTGAATCCCCTCCTGATTGATAAAAGTAGTAAATTGTGCAAACATTTTAAAAAATAATTAAAAAGAAGGCATGTTGAACCTAAATATAGCTTTCAGTTCTAGTTAAATACTTCTGATTCTGGTACTAAAATGAAAGTGCACCAGTTTATTAGACAGACCCATTGCTGTCATACAATGTAATTTTGTCAGATGCATGTTACTATAATTTATTCAGTGTTTTCATTCATTATGCAAACTTTAAAAACAATTCTCTATCAGCCCCAGCCCAGAAGTGCCTTGTCTATTGCACAGTGTTGTTGAACTTCTTTTCATTGAAATACATCTTTCCCACTGTTTCTAGAGAATTCTTAGCAGCACCTATCACCCTGTCTCTGTGCACGTTTCCTTTTCATATCACTTAGTTTTACAAACTTAGATTAGTGAACACATCTTAACTGACTGCTTTGCATTTCATACACAAAGTACTTACTAAAGAATTTGACATATAAATAAATAACAGTGCCCCATTAGATGCTTTCATTTACCACATACACCTTGCATAAATGCATACATTTAGACAATGTTAATGTAGCACACCCGCAGGTGTAGCTGAAGAGATATGGGTTCCTTCCTGCCTGATTCTGGTGACACCCCTATTAGGCCCAACACACCAAGGTGGCAAGAATGACAGATTTTATTCTAGGTGACACCTCTAGTTTAAATAGGCAATAGCACAACCATAAACAAATTATTTCAAATTGCACCAGTTAGCAATAAGGCAAGGTGAGATATGCATGCAATGAAAACATACATTCACCCTCTTCCCCACAAATCAACAGAAAAAAAGGTCTTGACATTCAAACATGCACAAAGAAGGTAATATCAATGAGCAGTAAAGCTTTATAATGCAGCAATACAAACACAGGAAAAATGCAATGTCATTAAGCAATAAAAGAGTCATAATACAACAATACAGATATGAAAAAATGCAATGTCATTAAGCAATAAAAGAGTCATAATATGACAATACAGATATGAGAAAATGCAATGTCATTTAGCAGTGCTACCACAAGCAAAATGCAATGTCATTGAGCAATGAAGATTTATACTGCAACAATACAAATATGAGAAAATGCAATGTCATTTAGCAGTACTAACACCCTCTACCCCATTGATCAATTCTAAACAGACCACCTATGAAACACTCTATTATACCCTGTTCACTGGCCAGTGACTACTTACAGTCTTGCTGCTGGCATGATGGGGCCCAAGTCGGAGCTCATATGGATCCCAGTTATTTGTAATCCACAAAGCATTTTGGGGGGGGGGGGGAGAAACCACAATCTTATAAAAATATAAAAAAATGATGGCCAGAGCCTCTTACCACTCCATCAAGAATATCCTAGTGACCAGGCACTATGGTTCCTCTGATGAGAAAAGTAGAAAAATCACCTACCAGAACTCTGGTAATCATCTATGGCTTCTCTGTACTAGGCCCAAGGGAACTCCTTTTCTTGCTGAATCATAGCAGGTGTGGAACTACTGGTTTCAGACTTTTCTCCTGATTCCACAAAATACCATCATTCAGGATTTCAGCAAGCGACAGACACAATCTGCTACTTCACTTCCCTGTCCCAAAGCACTAGAAAAGAAAATCCAGTCATGCTGCAAGGACCTTTTTCCCTTCAGCTACATGTTTCAGTCTTCCTTCCTTCAGCTAGTGTTCCAGTATCCTCTTTCACTTTCGAAATTGTCTTTTATATTCCTGAAAAGGAGCTCCACCTTTTGGTGTAATGGAAAACTATAGTCTATTACTTCTACAATGAAATACAGTGGGAGCTACATTAAAATGTTTTGCCTACTAATATCTATGTTGCAGTATTCAGAGTACAGGTCTTGGAAAGACCAATATCCCCAAAATGTATACTTTGGTACAGATTGCACTAACTTCCACTCTTTTATATAACTTTAAAAAATATGTCAGATATTCATGATAGTGCATAAAAGTGTCTTTTGAATTCAAACTGCTCCAGTGATGCAGAAGGATAAAGCACTGGCTATGTCCTGGGTGTCCCAGGTTTGATTTGTGACTTGACTGACTGACAGGGAGGGATGATGATTACCATCCCAGGAAGGCAAGTGATTATGTGGACATCTCTCAGTAATCCATGGCTGAGGCTGAGGATGTTTTGCATAGAGTCATAGTCCTGGTGGGAAGTGCGTGGATATGGCTGCTCTGCCGCAGAGGTGGGGCAATATACTGTGTCACCCCCCCCATTGCATGCCTGCCTACAGATGTTACCACTTTTCATCAGGGAATGGGGGCGAATAGTGGGAAGGGCATACAGAAAGCTGCAGGTGGAATGGTAACAGCTGAGACCACCAGGATACCCTTAAGCTCCATGATTGGCCCTAGCTGATATCTGATGAAGTCCAGGATGCTAAGGAGTAGCTGGCAGACTCATAGGGGATGTTGGATAATAGGTAGAAGTACCATAGGATGATACAGGGACCCAAAAAAAGCCTTTTGAACTTTGTTGTTCTTGTTGTTTAATAATTTAGTCAAACCCAGCTCTTTGTGACCTCAAGACCATTAACACATCAGGCTTATCTATCACGAGTTGCTTCTTTAATTCTTGCAACAAGTTTAGCCTGAAATTGGTTATTGTTTGATCAGTATTCTACCCTGGTAAATATATTTACATAAATAAACAAATAAATAAATAAATAAATAAATAAATAAATAAATAAATAATACATAAATAAATTCAGTATGCCACCTTAGAACCTGCTCCCACCTTCTTTTTTTTTCTTTCCATCTTTCCCAGCATCAATGCCTTCTGCAATGAATCCTAGCTTTACAGTCTGTGGCTAAATTATTTGCATCCGAGTTTTACAAATAGGTCTTCCAGTGAACAGTGTTAACTGATTTCCTTAAGAACTGACTAATTTGATATTCCTTCAGTTAATCATATTCTCAAAAGATTTCTCTAATACCAGATGTCAAAACCATCAATTTTCTGGTGTACATTTTTACTTTTGCATTCAAAGCCACATGTTACTACTGGGAAAATAATAGCTTTGACTTGTATGATCCTTTGGTGACACTGGTGTATTTGCTCTTTAAAATCTTGTCAGGATTTTCTGTAACTTCCTTCCAAACAGCACGCATCTTTTTATAACATGGCTGCAGTTGTCATCTGCAGAGATCTTTGAGCCCAACAAAATATAATCTCTCACTGCTTCCTCTTCTTCTCTATTTTCAAAGAATTGGTAGGATTAGATAACATATCTCCTGAATACTCAGCACTAAAAAGGGAACGCTCATCACTGCCTATATTCATACTAAGCACAGTCTTTTAATATTGATTACTTTTATGGGAGCATATTGTGCAGCGGTAGTGTTGTTGCCTTACAGCAATAGGTTCTCCCGTTCGATTCTCGGCTGGAGTGCCTTCTGTGTGGAGTCTGCATGTCCTCCCAGCAGTCGAGTGGCATTCAAAAGACATGCATGAATGGGCATGCCTTCATTGAAGGTTGGGCGTCCGGCTGGCACCTTGACACCATAAAAATCGACTACCAATCATTAGCAGACCGGAGTTCTGCTGTGGCGACCCCTAACCGGGCAAAGCCAAAAGAAAAACAAACATTCATGTGCTAATGTAATTATTTGTCTTGTCCATGACCACTTGTTATCTTTTGATATAACCTTCAGATTGCTCACTGAATAGATTTGTAGTGCTTATCAACTAGAATTTTTGACAAAATAAGGGGTGATAACTCAAGGGTTTCTACATTATACAATATACTTTCTCACTCCACCCTTACATATGGAATATGTGCTGTGAGGCAGAATGTCATTAACCTTGTGCCACATATGATCTGACACATAAAATAAATTAATATATTTTCTGATTTGGAGAAATGGTCTGGGTTTTTTACCTCACACCACACAGAAGCTTTCTAGAAAGGGTAGCATGACATATAAAGTCAAAAACTATATGCCTTATAGGTAGAGGATACAGAATGTCAATCGCATTTTGCCTCCCTTTGTCTGTGAAAAAGTTACTTTAAGTGTTGGATATGGTGAGTTGTATGACAAAAGTCAACCAAGCCAAACATAATGATTAAAAAACATTTTCTTTTTAACTTTCCAATTACAAACCAACTAGCTAAAGTTTACTTTATTTAAATTAGCCCTCCAAACATTAGTAACTACATACAGTGCAATCTCATTCAAGTGGCTGCAAGGAAAAAAAAAGGTCTTTTCTGTACTATAGAGCATCCACTATCACTCATCTAATATTCTCTCATTAGTGTTTTAGAACTCCTACAACTGGACTAAATTTAACGAACTGCATTGCTAACCATATAACTTCTCCACTAGTCACTACTGTAATTTATTTCAGAAATTAATATTTCTCAATGAAAAACAACTGGGTAAAGCAATATATTTATCAAAGATGACAAGTGAACTACACTCCCTACTCTCATTATAAGACTCTGTCTGGGATTCTTGGCAAAAAACACTCCCTAAAGAACCACAATGTATATTACTATACACAACCAAGCAAGTAAGACCACTGAATGACTTAAGGTTTTGTGCTTGCATAATAGAAAGAATTCTATTGCTACATATCTGAGAAAATTCTGAAAAGAAGTTAGCTAACAAGCTGGCCACTCAACGTTGAATAATTCACTTCTGTGGTTTATTCTTGGTGCTTTTATAAATTAACATGCTGTTCCTCCCCAAGCCCATCCAAGAAATATCTCTCCATTATTGGCTTAGCTTTCTTCATTCTTCCTCAAACAGATTTTTCTTTATGAAATAAGTAAGTTGATTGTGTCACTCCTTAAGTAATGATCACCTGGTACTGATGGCCAGTACTCATGGTTCATTAAATTCTCTGGTCTTGTGTCTTTCGGCTTTTCCCGGTTAGGGGTTGCCACAGCAGAACTCCAGTCCACTAATGATTGACAGTAGATTTTTATGTGCCGTGTTGCCGGTGCTGATGCACAACCTTCAATGAAGGTACGCCCTTTCACGCATATCTCCACACAGAAGACGCTCTAGCTAAGAATCAAACAGGACAACGTTTTACTGTGAGGCGACAACGCTACCGCAGCACCACCACTGCAGTCATTAAATTCTCTGGTAATTTAGTTATTTCCAGCTACAACTGCTGAGATTCATAGTCAAGTTGCACAGTATGCAGCACTCAGTTACGCATGAATTCTTCACATGCAGCCTAGTAGTGATTCACTCAGATGTTGTAGTGCATGCAGGAAGCACAAACAGGAGATTGTATAATGACATTCAAACTGAAATGGGTGGGAAAATTAGGCTATAATGATATGCAAATGTATGTCAGTTGTTCATAGCTGTATGTGGAGGAAACTGTACACCAGAACATGCCTGACTATAAAAGGGTAAAGCAAAATATTGGCATGGTAGACTGTGACAATGCAAAGATTAACAAGCATTAGTTCTGCAGCACCATGCATTAATAGTGCTGCTGCTTCCTTCTGGTATGTGAGGTGTGGCGTCTGACACCAAAGGGAACTGCATAACCAACAGGTAAACTACACCTTCACAAATCAGAAACCTAGTGCACCATTGGAGAAAGCATCATATGAGACTTCTACAATGTAATCCCTCCTCCCTGAGGTAGTGAGTGCCAAAGGAACACAGCGATAAAAGCTACACCTGGCCCAGTCACAACAGTTTGTGAACAGGAGGTTATAACATTCTTTGAACTCCCAGGAAGTTTATAATGTATCTGTCAGTTAACATACAGGATTAGCGTTATGAAGTATTAAGAAGATACTTTCTGTGCTCAAAGGATTGATTGCATTCATCTCCATTTGCCTACTGCTTGACATTCAGCAAGTCACTTAACCAGACAGTACTTTGGGACAGTTGGGAAAATTGGGCTAGGCTCCTCAATGGCCATCTGGACTGCATTCCTACCTATGAAACAATACACATGGCATTACAATCAGTGTGTCTAAATAGCACCCAGGCAGCTTGCATGATTCACAAATATGACAAACATCTCACCTATATTGCCACTTCCAGCATGGTGACATTCTAGAGGGTCATCTAGGCAGTAAGCACAGGCTTTGCAGTTGACAGTGATGTATATGGCTACATTTAAAATGTGTACAAATGTATTAACCACCTGCATGTTGATAATGTTTTGCAGGGCATGACTGAATTTCAGTATAGTATTGCACATGCACAAGCCTATAATATTGTAGAACACATCTTTTCTTGCTCAAATCCTACTTCTATTACCTTGCTATATTTGAAGGAGTCACTCTAGTATGATCATGGCATAGCCTGCATGATGTCTCTAAGCATGCTGCATACTACATAATGCACTTATGAGGACACAGGGTAGACAGCCCCATGAGACCAGTAGACTCTGACTATGCACACATGTCCAGCAAGGAAGACACATGACCATTGTCTGATGAGAATAAAGCAGAACAGCAGAAAATGGCAGCCAACCTAAACAGTAAGGGTCAGAGCACTGCAAGTGAAGCAGCAATGCCTAGTGCAAAGGTATGGCCTCTGATAAGCATAGAGTGACAGTGCAATGCCACTGAGGCCAGCTTTTTTCTTATGCTCTTGGGGCATTGTCATTAGTCTCTAATTCCTTTACTTGATATGCCTTAATGTTGTATTTGCTGTATCCTATGCTTCTTCTGTATCGTACTCTCATGGTAAACTGATGCTCGTAATTTCGTTTAGGTCTACACATCTGTAGTCCTAAATGACAATAAAGTTTACTTTGAATCTAAACATGATGCATGTAGTGCTAATATTAGCCTATGGTGGTCAGTGCATGGTTTGGCCACATTGTCTTTCAGTCATTCTGATACACTCCTTGGGGGACAATGTGGAGTATCGTAAGCACAGGTGGCTAGGGACACAATGATACATGGCGGCCTATATACTCTGAGTGGGGGAGGCATATTACAGAATGCAGAGAGAGGGTCTTGAGGTGACAAATACTCTGTCAGGGAGAGTTTGCGCACAGGGTTGGGATGCCACTAAAACTCACTGTGTCATGGACAGTTTCCTCCTGGGATGGGGATGCCACTACAACAATAAAATAAAATAAAAAAAAGACTACTTATTTTTTTCCACAAATCCCTCTCTCATGAAAAAATTAAAATTAAACTCCTGTCTCTTAATAATATAACCATTGAAGTTACTTCTCATAGCAAATTATTAGATATAGTGGATGATACGTTTAAATTCCACCTGCATATAAAAAAATTCACCAAAACTATGGATGCTTTACAGAGCTGAAAATTTTCTCACCGATGCAACTAAGACTACACTTGCCATTACTTAACTCCTCACCTCACTACTTTATTGTGCTCCATCCTTACTAACCTCCAGGTATCACAAAAAAAACAAAACATGAAGAACTCTATAATACAGTGACTAAACTGCAACAAATACTCCTTTCAAAACCAACCATTGTATAACACTAAAGAGCCTAAATCGATTAGAACTACTCCATTAATTAACATATACACACTCACCACTCATAAAATGATGAGTCATTCATTTGCTTCTCCAACACTAATTAACTTTCTAGACAATTATGCTCCCACTTGGTCATTATGATCCAATAACCAAAAAACTCCTCTGCTGGAAAAAGTCTGTACTTTGTACCATGTTGCCAAGGCCTGGAACTCCTTATCTGTATCCATCAGGTCAATACTCTCCCTCCAGTCCTTTAAAACCATTCTGAAAGACTTCCTAGCCAAAATCTTTCTCAGCCCCAGGATAAACTGTAAACTTAAGTAAGAAAAAGTATGTATTCATATACCTTACACCTCTTTATTCCCACTTCTTAACTAACTTCCTTGCTTCTATCAAATTATCTCCTGACTCTGTATCTAAATATGCCATAACCCTGTTTTGTTATCCCATTTCATACTGAAATTCCACTTTGCATTATACTAACTTACGTTTAATTCCTCTAAACTGGCTAAAATGTCTCTAAATGTTAAATGTTTATCCCATAAGTTGTATCTATTCTTAACAGTGTTCACATTATTTTAATTTGGTATAATTATTGAAAATACAGAATTTTCCAATTTTTTATTGTATTATTTCTGAAGACAGTTAATAAAATGTTTTTGTAGTACTTTGGAGCTTATCTCCACTGGCCTCCACTGAAAATGGGCACTTACCCAGTCAGACTTTCCCAGCAATTAAATGTCAGTAAATAAATAAATATATGACCATGACCTGTTGCCTCACTGCTGATTTGTTGCATTAGAACTTGAGTTCCCTTTGGTAGGGATGTTGCTTGACAGTGGAACCATGACATAGGTAGAGTCTGCTGGTTAGCTGTCCTGCCCTTAGAGGCTGGAGGCCATCACTGCTCCTGATAAGGAGTGGCAGTGTATCGTACACTTCTGGATGCTGACCAAGACTGTGCATCCTGTGATGGCCCATCTACACAGCCACCCTGTAAATGTACCTTGCATGATTATGACTGAGTTTACTGCACCCTCATGACTTTAATAGATAGGGCAGAAATAAAAATAATGCAGTGTCTGAACATGACATTCTCAGAACGTGTTACTCAACTGTCACTTATAAAGGGAAGGATATGGAAGTATTAGCAGCTAATGGCTATCATGCACCAAGGACGGAGGAAGGAATGAAAGTAAATAAATACACCCTCAGTCCTCTGAGCAATTTTTCATTATTTCCCTAATAACCTCATGTGAGGCATTTTAGACAATACTGTAATAAAATATGTACACTATGCTCATCTATTGTACATGCACCTAAGTCATTCATTTGACTGAACTCACATAATATCTACTGTGAGATCCTGTACTGATAGTTTCTTTCATGGTATATTTAAGTTGTTAAGTTTTTGGGCTATAAAGCTAAAGACCTGGGTTTGAATCCTCTATACATTGGAGATCCCAAGCAATTCACTTCATATCCATATACTCCCATATTTGCCCAGTAAAAGAGACTTGAGTATCCCACTGTCACCTAATTTCTTACATAACCCTAAGCCTCAGAGTTGTGATTTTGATCTACCTGTTGAATGTGTCAATTTTGGTGGTCTCAATAGGCAGCACACTTGCCTTTGATGCTGGAATATCAAAAATTTGTGGGATTTATTCCCACACAAAGGTCATTGATTAATTTTGTTTTGTAGTTAGTGAAGAGGATTAAGGTTGTGACCTTAATAGGGTGGGAGGTTGGCATAGAGGTTAAGGTGTTTACCTCACAAATGCAAGGTCCGGATTTTGAGTCTCACAGGGGTAACTGGCTAGGCTTAAAATGGCCCACAAGTGCAGTTAGTCTAGTACTAATCTATGAAACTATCTATGAACCTATAAACCTGCTAATGAGTTGCTTACTGTGGTTCAAGACTGAATTCCCCCAACCTTCATTTGCTAACCATGTGACCTTGAGCAAGTCACTTAACCAGACAGTGATTTGGAGAAATCAGGCTAGACACTTCAGTGGTATCCTGGTCCTCCTGCCTAGTAGTGAGATATTAATCTATTTGATGGAAATGTGATTATTCCTTTGGAAAGTTCATGTATGTTAATTACCCAAACATAATTCCAAGAAATGGAACTGGTATGCTGAAAGAAACAAAAGTTAACTAAAAACTGTCAGAGCAGACATGAAAATCCACAAGTTCCAGATGGGATAGTGGGTAATGGACAACACAAAATTGCTAAGGTCAAAACAATTTGGTTGTAGTGTTAGAAGAAAAAATGTACAACAAGCAATGTGTAGATATTATGTGTGACACAGAATGTCTTTGGTAGTTTTATACTTCAGTTCATTATCAAAGCCACTTAGTAATAGAACATCATTTGGAGCAAGTTAGTAGAGGCCAATGCAAAGATAAATGCACTCATAAGTATATATGCCTTCACAAATGCACAATGCAAGTAAGCAAAATGTACATAAAATGTATGCGTGAGGTTATACTCCTAAACTATCAAGCTGCTCTCCCTTTATAACCTGAAGGCTCGCTTCTCTGGTTGACTGTCCCCTAACATATTTCACGCATGAATGTCTATGTATAGCTGTATTTAAAAATGAATGAATAAATCATAGGGAAGATGAAGCGATTATTTTACATGGTAGGGACCACATGTCAGGAGCAGTTGGATGGTATATTTGTGACATAATACTACTACTACTATAGACTATACTTCTACCACTACTGATATGATACCACATCATGGACTGGGAGGTTGCCATTAACTATGAGAATTGTATATTTTATTCTGTGATTGTGCTTGTACGTAGGATCATAGGATCATAGAAGATTACTAGGCTATCGACCTGGAAGTTATTTTAAGCCTAGCTGTTTCATCCCAGTGTAATATCATAGAAATGCTAGTCCATACTCAAGACTGCATTTAGTGATGACTGCCCATGTCCAGGGGAGTTGTGGGCGCTATCCCCGGTAAGAATTTACAGTACCCCATCCTTTGTCCAGGTTCCTCTTGAACAATGTCATAGCGATGATCTGTTTCACATGAATTGGTAGCCTGTTCCAAAGATACAGCAGTCACTAGGAGATAAATCTGTCCCTCCAGCATGTCCTATTTAAGTTGCAGGTCATATTTAGTTCCCTGGAATGGGTAGCTCTAGACCCATTTGATTTATGGATATGCAGCAACTTCATTAGGTTTGAGTCTTGTAGGCCAGGCATAAGTCTCCCCTAAGAAGTCTATATGGTATGGAGTATAGTGACAGGGACTTTAGTCGGTCTGTGTATAGCACATGCTGGAGCCACTTGATCTTGTTTGTTAGAAGCCTCTGAGGTCTCTCTAATTGCTGCAGGTGCTTAGTATGGTACATGACAAACAGGGCATTATATTCAATTATCGGCCAGATAAGTGCCAAGTATGGGGGGGGGGTTATAACTTCTTTTGCTCTCGAGAAGATGTCTTTACTAATCAGGTGTGCTACACAGAAAGCTCTCCTTACTACAGCAGGCACATGTTGGTTGAAGTTAAGGTCGCAGTCAACTTGTGATCCCAGGTCCCTTACCACTTCATGGGTACTTGGGTATGGTTGTTGATTTGATAGTGTGGGTGGACATTGTTTGTGCTGAAGGGAATGATGATGTATTTCTTTGCATTCAGTTTAAAACTGTGACTAACACTCTACTCGTTGGTCTGCATGAGACCCTCCTGGAGTATTGCATCTAGTTTGCAGTCATCTGCAAACTTGATCAGCCGCAACCCCTTAGTTTTGATCTGAACTTCTGAGAAGTATATACCAAACAGTAGGGGGCCAAGCACTGACTCGTGTGGCACCCCACTGGTAACACGTCTGCTGGATGATGTTGAGTCACCCAATTTGATAGTGTGTGTCCAGATTGTGGTCCAGTTGGCCACCCATCTTACAATGAAGGGTTTTGCATTCAGTTTGCTAAGTTTATTGATAATGCCTGAATGTGCGGTTGCATTGAAAGCCTTTGCCAGGTTGAGGTATGCTATGTGCACAGATTTGCCCTTGTCAATGGCCTTGGTCACATTTTCAAAGAAATCCACTAGATTTAACAGGTAGGATCTGCCCTTCACAAAGCCGAATTGGGTAGGATCCAGGGTTTGCAGGTCACCTATGTCTTTATTTATGAGGTCCATAATGATATGTTCCAAGGCCATACAGATGAAGCTGGTCAGGCTTATGGGTCTGTAATTTCATGGGTCTGTTGCTAGGCCACCTTTATGAAGGGGAATAACTGTTGCTATTCTCCATTCCACAGGAACAAAGCCTATGGTTAGGCTATGATTGAAAAGGGTACTTAGTGGTAATGCTAGTTCATGTATTAGCCTGTTTAGAAGACAATCTGGGATGTCATCTGGTCCCATAAAGGCTGTGTTTTTTGCCTTGGACAAGGCTTTTAGATATGTATGGTGAAGGGTGGAGTTTGGGGGAAAGTTTGTGTAACTTAGGAGGGGATAAGAGAGTGAAATTTTCACTAAACCGATCTGTTAGCAGGTTATCTCTGTGGGGTCAATGTGTGTGTTCGCCTCTGGTTCTGTACATGCTTGGGTCCTACCATTTAGGTTATGTATGTAGTTGTAAAAGGTCTTATGGTTATCCTTGGCTGGACTTGCTAAATTTCTCGCAAAGGAGCACTTGGAGGATTTGACAAGTTGCTTTATTTGCCTGTTGAGGCTGAGGAGGGTGCTTTTCCATTGTTGGGGCCTTGCTTTTGTTTTCTTGGACAGCAACTTTTTGCATTTATTATAAAGTTTGTTGATGCTGGATGTCTACCATGGCAGCTTATTTTTACTTAGGGCTCTGGCTTTGATTCTTTCTGCTACAGCTGAGTTTATACACTTATGTCTTTGATTGTACAGGGCTTTAGTTAAGCGTCAGAGTAGTTACCACTTCCAGCTTGGGGTGAAGTTTGGAATGAATTTACACCTTCATCTAGGATGGTACAGTTTGCCTTGGTGAAGTTTTTTAATCTGATTTGCCCTTTGTGAGTTCTGGTGTTAGTGCCAGCTTGGCGGTGACTGATTTGTGGTCAGTTTTAACTAATGAGGATCCAACAGTTGTGGCAGTGCATCTGTTTGACATGTTGGTAAGGACCAGATCCAGAATGTTTGTTCCCCTTGTTAGGGTATGGACAATTTGTTCCAGGGCATTTGAATTAACAAAGTCAAAGAACTTTAGAGCTAGTGAGTTAGGGCTAGTATAGGTTTCCCAGTTGATGGTGGTATAATTAAAATCCCCCATATGCACTATGTGTCCAGTAAAATTTGAATTGTATCCAGTTTGATGAAGTAGGCATTGTGGGCATTGTGACTCATGGAGGGGAATCTATAACTGACTATGTCTTGATTGGGGGTCTTACCCACTGTAACCTGGACCTGGAGTAACTCCATGGAGTTGTCCAGTCTATCTGGAAGGGAGGTAAATTTATCTCTAATATAGATTGAAACACAGCCTCCTTTGGTTTTTCACACATTCATTTTGTGTTCTAAAGGTGTGGAAGACATTGTAGCTTTGCAAGACTAGGGTAGTTTCTGAGGCCATGAAACAGATTTCTGTGACTGGACAGACATTTACATCTGCTAGTGATAGAAATGCTTCCAGGAAGTGCAGTTTTAGCATTTAGCAGCATGGCCCTTATTTTGTTCTGACTGGTTTATTTCACATTGGTAATGCTGCTTTCGAGACCTTGCCTAAATAGGCACAATGGGGGAGGGAAGAGCCTTTGCCAGCAGCCAAAAACTTAGAAGTGCCAGGTTTGTCGACCATGGCTTCCAAGGCTGACAGGAACTGGATCCACTTTGAATGACAGATCTATTTGGAGATATTAGTGGAATTCATTTAAGTTTTTAGATCTTATAGATATTTTGATTTAATTAATTTTTAATAATATATACATTTTGGGTCTACATTTTTCAAGGTTATTTTTATACCTTTTTGTATTTTTTGAATAATGTAATGTGTATTATTGGGCGACCATGGTGGTGCAGCGGTTAGTGTTGCCACCTCACAGCAAGAGGTTCTCCGGTTCGATCCTTGGCTGGGGTGCCTTCTGTGTGGAGTCTGCATGTCCTCCCTGTGGTTGCGTGGGTTTCCTCCAGATGCTCCGGTTTCCTCCCACATCCCAAAGACATGCTATAGGTGGATTGGACACTCTAAATTGGCCCTAGGTGTGAGCGTGTGCATGTGTGTGCCTTCTGTGGAAGGTTGAGTGTCGGGCTGGCAACTCAACACTGTAAAACCCCACTGCCAATCATGAGCAGACAGGTGATCTGCTGTGGCAACCCCTAACCAGAAAAAAGCCAAAAGAAGAAGAAGATTGACAATGCATATTATTGTTTGAGCCACTAGATGACACTGTATTACAGTTTATTGAAACAGTTGATTGAGCATGAGCTTTTTATCTGAAGAAGTTCACAGGAATTGGAGTGAATTAAATATTATTAAAAAGTATGCGGATTTTACTGGTATCTACAATATTTTTTCTTTTCATCTAAACATATATAAACTAAGACCATGATAACCAAAATCAAGCTTAACAAAAATCACAAAATTAAATGTTTACCCTAACACTAATCATAGCAGACTATAGTACTGAAAAGCATTTTCAAATAATAAAAAATTATCCAATACTAACTTAACCTTCATAACACACAGAAAAAGATGGCTGTAATGACCTAT
Organism: Protopterus annectens; assembly: GCF_019279795.1. Taxonomy (NCBI): domain Eukaryota; kingdom Metazoa; phylum Chordata; order Ceratodontiformes; family Protopteridae; genus Protopterus; species Protopterus annectens. The sequence continues at coordinate 933,124,335 of NC_056735.1, read as the reverse complement.
CTAGCCTTACAGAGTTTTAAAGGCAGAGCCCCTGGATTGTACTTATCATGCCAATATCTACCCTCTTAATGGATATCATGCCTTTAGTAGGACAAAACAGGTCAGGCCAAGATAAATTTTTAGGCAACCATTAAACAAGGACTGCCTTAAAGGAAGCAAGAGTATCACAGGTAACATTAGATTATTCCAGAGATGGGGGAAGACTTTAGTAATAAATCTACCCCTCCAGCATGTCATATTTATGTGTCAATGGAGATCCAACTCTTTAATTTGAGTATTTCCAGAGCTATTTCATCTCTCTTTTCACCTCTGGAGTTGAAAGAAGTCTAGGAGAGTTGTGATGTTAACAGCATGAGTATTAGATCACTATTCACAAATTTGTGTGTCAGAGTATAAAGGCTGGGCTTCAAGCTTGTCTTGGTAGCTGTGGGCCTTCAGTCCAGTCATCCTTTTAATTTGGAAAATCAGGAGTACTTCTAGTGTGATTTGTTTTGATAGATAGATACTAAACAGCCTATTGTAGTCTAACAGGTCTGGTCAGGGCAGAGAAATGATAATGCCTTTTGGCCTAGATGATATACCTTTAGTTATTAATTTAGCAAGAGAGAAGTATTTCCTGAATACAGTTGCTATGTATAGGGAGTTGCCTATGAAAGTGTTTGGACTATGAATGCATTAGTCTAAAGTGGGATGCTGTTGAAATGTCCTTGACTAAGGTGACGATACTTCACTTTGTTGTATTTGATTTAAGCCTATTTGTAATAAACCATTGATGTGTGTGGTTTTGGCCTTGTTATAGTAACAAAGTATTAGATACTGTGTGAATGATAACACCCTGTTTGTCAACATCAACAAATTTAGTTAGCCATATATTTGGGCTGATGATTTGGAGACTCAATAATCAGATTCACAAGAGACAAGATCTCAATACTGAGTCCTCAGGAATGCCAAACGTCACCTTCTTATTTTCTGAGGTGGCATCTGCAACTTTATCTACATGGATTCTATCTGTCTACAAGTTTGCTATCTGTCTCACAGCTTAAGGGTTTACATTTAGGCATTTAAGCTAATTTACAATTACAGTATGGGGGACAGTGTCAAGGGCCTTGGCCAGATCCAAGTATACTATATCAAGTGCATGGATTCAGCACATTTCTTCATAGGTTCATATGCTCATAGGTAGGTACGAGGCTATCAGCAGTAGGGCCTAGACAAGCCTAGCCAAAAAGGTACCCTGGCTTTCACCACCCAAGAAAATTATTTTCCTGTGCCCCTGTCAAGCAGAGCCACAGAGGTGATCCCCGGGGTGAATTTCCTATTTCCCATCCAATCATCAAGATTTTTCTTGAAGAGTGCTAATAAGGAGCTTTGTTTGATATAGACAGGTAGTTTCTTCCAGAGTATGGGAAGCCTCCGGGACAGAAATCTATCCCTCCAGCAGGTTCTGTTTATTGTGGCGACAAGGTTTAGGTCTCTAGAGCATGTAGCTCGGAAGGATTGGGATTTCTTTAAGTGGAGCATGTACAACAGCTTTGGGTTTGACATAGCTTTGTATGTTAGGCAGACATTGCCTCTGAGGAGGCGATATGTGACAGAGTAAAGCTGGATGTGTTTGAGACGGTCTGTGTAGGGCATCTGTTTGAGGCCAGTAATCCTCTTTTTGAGGTATTTATGGGGCCTTTCCAGTTGTTGTAGATGACTTGTGAGGTACATACCAAAAGGGGTACTGGACACTATAATGGGTCTAATGATTGAGGGAACAATGATTTTTTTTTTCTTGGATGAGAAACCATTTGTGATGAGGTGTGCCACGTTGAAGGATTTCCTGACTACTCTGGTGATGTGATTATCAAAAGAGCGACTACTGTCCACCTGTGTCCCAAGGTCTCTTATCACACTTTCAGTGTTAAGTAGACTACCACCTATGTGGTAGCTCATGGGTACAGAGTTTTTACCAAAGGGGATGACAATGCACTTTTTGGCATTGAGCTTGAGGCCACGGATTTGACACCAGGCATCTGTCTCAGTGAGGCCCTTTTGAAGGATGTCCACATCATTAGGAGTTTCAATTATGGCTTCTAGTTTGCAGTCTTCTGCGAACTTCATTAGCCAAAGACCTTCTGTGTTAGCCTGTACTTCAGAAAAGAAGATACCAAACAGGAGAGGACCCAGGACTGAACCCTGTGGTACTCCACTTGTCATGGGTCTGAAGTCGGATTTGGAGTCTGCTACTTTCACAGTGTGGGTTCTGTCAGTGAGCCAGTTGGCAACCCATCCTGTGACATAGGGATTTATACCTAGTTTAGTGAGTTTATCTATATTTCCAGAGTGGGGGAAGGTGTCAAAAGCCTTGGCGAGATCTAGACAGGCTGTGTGAACCACCTTACCCTCGTCGAAGTTTATGAAATTAATTAGAGACGTTCTCACTTTGACAAAATCATATTGTTGTGGGCTAACAAGAGAAAGATTTTCCACATCAGAGCTTAGGAAATCATACATAATATGTTTCTTGACTTTGCAATTAGGCATGTTAAGCTGACAGGGCTATAATTTCCAGGGGATGAGGTGGTGTCCCCTTTATGGGGTAGCATAACAACAGGCATTTTTTATATCTGCTGAAACATATCCTGTGACTATGCTTATGTTGAACAGATTTAAGAAGTGTTCACAAAAGGAATGTTTGGTGCTGTGATTTAAGCAACCTGGTATGTTGTTGGGGATCAAGGAGGCGGTAATTTTAGCTTTAGAGAGCACAGGTAGGACATTTTCAATACTAATCTTGGGGGAGCGGAGGGAATCAAGAAATAGTGGAACTTTCCAGTGTGATGGTGGCACACGATATATATGCAGATATAACATCAATACCTTTAGGGTTGCAGTAGGTAATACCATTAAGCATCAATTGAAAGAAGTGCTGATATTTGAAAAAGGGTTTAAGAGTATCCTTGGTTTTGGATGCTATTGTAGATTGTGTTCTGCTTTGATCTTTTTTATGGCAACTTTCAAAAGTTTTGCTGATCTTTTTCGCAGGGTGTTTAATGGGAATAGATTTTCCCCCGGATTCACTAATCTTCCATGCAGGACTAGTCTAGTCCTGCACGGAAGTGGCTGTTTAGAAGGAGGATGGCAGCACGCCATGCATATTAATGAAGGCGTGCTGCCAGAACTCCTAATCGTACATGGAGTGTGGACGAGTGCAGGGGGTGTGTCTGAGAGCAGAGCTCTCTGAATAAACATGCCCCTGCAAAGTAAAACAGCAGAAAGTGTAAATAAATGAGTGAGTTCGCTCATAGGTGTCCGCATATCCCCACCAACAGTCCCCCATGTGTACAACAGCAACAGGGCATAAAAATAAAAAGAAGAAACCCCTTTATTTTTTTTTTTAAACTCCGAGTACAGCTAACCATAGGTGCGTGGGTGTGCCCATCACTTAGCTACGGTTAAAGCAGCTTAAAAGGCTGAAGAGGATAACAAGGAAGATATATGCAAATGAAACAGCATAGCAATACTATAGTGGTCAGAACATCCACCTAACGAACAGGCATTCCTGGTTTGAGTCCCACTGCAGCACATGCCATTTTCCATGTGAAATCTGTATATGAACGTTTCTTTACAAGTTTTTGCTGTATAACCCACTAAATAGCATTTAAATGTGAACTGGAGTACTGCATTAAATGCACATGTGAAGTGTCAGTGTCATAATGAATAAGGTACTAGTAAGCAGGTTTAAGCAGAAATAAGCAGTAGTAAGTATATATACGCACTAGTAAGCGTGTTTAAGTGCCTTTGAATGGGGGTAAGCGTTACCTACACAGATTAAGCAAAGTAGAAGCTAACTGAGAGTAAGAAACTATAGCCGGAGATTAGCATTGCTTAGCTCCATGCAAACCCGCTTACAAGTGCTTTAAAGTGCCTTAATCACTCTGTATCCAACGGCCTGTGTTCTGCCCAGCAACAAAATAAACTGCGTCTGCAAGGTTCAAACTCAGGACCCTGCACTCCATACACAAAAGGATTTATCACTAAACCATAGCAAATATACATAACCCTGATGTTTTCACAAACATATCATCCAGCACAATTAGTCAACAGTACAGGAAGTGTAGTAATGTCATACCACACAACCTGTTAATGCAAGAAATCTGGACAAAGTATGCCACTATGTGGGTACAAATAGGGATATATGTCAAATACTGCTCTAATACACTTAAAATGTTGCTAGTTACACAGTTATACGTATTAGAAGACATATGTAGAAGGAGATGAAGTCTGAAACACAAAAGTGTCAGCACTAGTTATTGACTTCAATGTTGTGATCATCCATGTCAATTTCCAAGAGAATGTGGTACAGGCCAAAATATGAGCCGAACATGCATGGACATATGGACAGATATATATCTGTAAATGGAGACAGATAGACAGCTATATGTGTATATATATATATATATATATATATATATATATATATATATATATATATGTGTGTGTGTGTGTGTGTGTGTATGACTCACAAATAATCATATAACATCAATTGTATATAGATACATAGATATGTTCATATCTATGTGTATATATATATATATATATATATATATATATATATATATATATGTGTGCATATTTTATATATATATATATATATATATATATATATATATATATATATATATATATATATAAATATATATAGATATAGCTATATGAGATATATATAGGTACATACACATATACACAGACAAAAGGTATTAGTAGCCATACATACGTAGAAGTAGTGCGGAAGTACTGGGTGCAAAGTATATCCCTCAACCACAAGCCCTGTAACTGCCACCTGTGAAATAAATGTGTAGTGTGACAACCATTCTCACAAATGAGAATACTTACATTAAACATATACCCACCCACAATTCAAAGGACATGACACGACACAGAGGCATGCATACACAGAAAACCTTCATTTGTGTACTATATAATAATGTATGCCAGTACTTACACCACATTAATTTTGAAATATGTAATTCTGATGAAGTCTGTTGAATACAGGTGAAAGCGCTTAACCGTTAACTTACAAATTGAATGCTTTTTATTTTATATTTCAGTTGTTTTAACAACTGTTGTGTGCTGTTTGTTTTTTATGCCGTTTGTTCTTATGGACGCGGCACGTTAAAGTGTGTTTTGCGACGAGAAGTGTGTTTCACTACGAGTAGTGCTTTATGCAATAAACAACTAATTTTATATTTTCATCGTTGTGGATTTATTTGTGCATCCCTGGAAGTATTTGCCATTGTTCGCTATTGACAACACAGGGATTGTTTGTGGTCCTGAGATTAAGAGGTGTGAGTGCACTAATTGGTTCTCCTTGGGCATTATCCATTAAGTTGTTGTTTGGAACGGATTCTAAATTTTGAAATATGTAATCAGTGATGAATGCAAGGACGACACAAAACAGTAGATGCAAGCCATGTGGATATAAGCCATACTATGCTGTCCAGGCCAAGGCCTTCAGTTAGTACAACAGTAGACACAGGATTTGCCTTCAAGATAAGTAACAATCAACAATTACAGATGTAGTTTAGTAGCCTCCAATTACACCCTGTAGTCAAGCCCTAGGTGGAAATGTAGCACTTGTGGTAATGTCACAGTATCTTGTACATAACATTGCTTAACCTAACATCTCACTATCATACTGAATGACCCTTGTCTTAACAGTTATATCCCTGAAAAGGCGTCACAGCCTAGGTTAATGGCATTGAACCGCCCCCCTCATAAAAGGCCGTACAAGGGCAAGGAACACTGTGTACCACACACTGACCTCTGGCATGCACAAGGGCACATATGTGTTGTCCAGCTGTTGCCCCCATATATATGGACTTGTCCCAACAGTTAGTGTGGGAGGCCATGACATGACTGGGATGATAGCAGTAATGCTGGCAGTAAATAATGATAGGCCATTACCTAACAACCCCTTTCTATATCACAGCAGGACAAAGACTGGCATATATGTGGAGGACAGTGGCAGGAACATAGGGCCATATTTGCATTATTGCTGTTACACACCCTGGAAATTGCTAGTGTTACAGGATTTGTTGCAGCATACCCTTATGCAGGAATACGACATTGAAATGCAAATGGATGTAGCCATGTACTAATAGCACTCAACAGACAGAATGCCAATGATATATCTGGGACAATGCCTGTGTGGTGCACAGACAAAAACCTAACAGCCAATCCTCTTGATATCATATGGATAGGCCCACAGTTGATAGCTGTGCAGGCAGACAACATTCCATGCAAAAGTACCATGTACACAGAAATCCTGTAAGACCAGCAAGATACAATGCACACAGCAACACTACTCACTCTGTCTGTAGGTCTGGAACCTTACCTAAATGTGAATTTGTGCAAAAACCAAGCAGAAGATGAATAAGAAAAACCAAACGAAACTGGAAGCAACAAAATTTATTCCGGTACCTCGGCTAAATGCCTTCAAAGGAATAAAATCATCATTTTCTTAACTGCTTATATATTATACAAAACATCAATTATACAATTAAATTTGCATAAATACCAATCAGAGTTAAAGAGACATACAATGAAACAAAAAAGATTGTTTCATTTAAATACATACAAACTGAAGATGTGCAAACACCTTAATACATCAAAATACACAATATAATTTACTACCCAAATTTCAAAGTGTAAGATTTATTTCTAGATTCAATCTCTGGTGTCTAGTGATTTAGTGCATTCTAGTTTAAGTAGTGGCGCACATTTATTAGATGGTGCAAACACAACACACATTGTGAATTTAAGTGATTTAATTCTTAGCAATGACATGTAATTGGTAATAGAGAAAGGTAGCAAATTTGTTCCAACTAGGATACCAGTGCTCTCGGATTTACTATTAGATGTGAAACGTTTTGTTAGGAAACTGTATCTGAGAGTGTATTTTGCTGCAAGAAAACAACAAATTGACAATGTTGAACTTAATGAGAGCACATGTACTGTCACTTCTATTACAAATGGTTGTTCTTTCAGCAGTTTTGATTCATCTATTTTGAATGATCCTCTTATGGATCTTTCCTTGCATGACTATGACCAAGGTGAAACTTGTGAGTTTGATGCATGTGGGGTTGATATTGAATGTAGTGTTGGTGATGGTAATTCTGTTCATGCGGATGTTTCTGAAGACGTTGAGCGTTTCATTACTGGTTATGGTAAACTCAGAGTTCCCAATTTGCCAAGCCACAGTTCATTTTGCCCTCCAAAAAGCTCTTATACTTTAAGGAATTTTGAAAATGTCCTTTGCAAAAAAGTAGAAACTGAATATGTTACATTTTTGAAAAAGTACACCAAATTCAATCTAACAAAATCTGAATGGTTAGCATTGAAAGAGATGAAAGCAGTTTCTAATAAATATATATTTTGCACAGCTGATAAAGGGGGCAATTGGGTTATTATGGAAAGATGTCATTATTTGAAAATGAACTATGATCTTTTATGTAATGATGGTATTTATGTACAATTTGCTAGTAATCCCATTACTGAATTCAATTCAGCACTGTTGGACATTTTAGAAGGAGGTGAAAGGCTAGGCTTTTTGAATAACAATGATGTTAAAAGGTTGTTTATTGCTAATCCTAAGGACCCCATGTTCTACGCACTCCCTAAAATACACAAGAATTTACTCGACCCTCCAGGTCGTCCCATCGTGTCTTGTTGTGGAGGCTTTTTGGAACATATTGGAATTTTTTTAGATAGCATTTTGAAAAAAAGAGTTAAGAAATGTAACCTCTCATATTAGTAACACTAATCAGTTCTGTCAGTCTATTAAAAACTTCAAATGGGATAAATCATTATACTGGGCAACAGTAGATGTAAAGGCACTTTATACCAGCATTAAGACCAAATTTGGTTTGGAAGCAATTGGAAAAATTCTAGGAGAAGGCCCACGAACTTCTTTCATTATTTCATTACTAGAGTTTGCACTTACCCATAATTATTTTCTTTTTGACCAGAAAATATTCCTTCAAAAGGAAGGGACTGCTATGGGGGCTAATTTCGCCCCTACTTATGCCATTTTGTTAATGTCTTATTTTGAAATTAATTTTTTGTACACTTTAGATTTTTTTAAAAGAAATGTTCTTTCCTATTACAGATATATTGATGATTTGATATTTATCTGTAAAGGAGATAAGTTGGCATTTGACAAATTTATTGAAAATTTGCATCAGAATAAGTTTGGTTTGGAATTTACTTATAATGTGAATTCTTGCACTATCCAGTTTTTAGATATTTTGTTATATGTTGATCAAAATGGATTGGTTCAATATAAACCATTTAGAAAAGAAACTGCTTGTAATAATTTTTTATACGCTAACAGTGCGCATCCTGCACATTTAATTGAAGCTCTTCCGTTTGGGGAATTCAAACGTACCCAGGAACATACTTCTGGAAACATTTTTTTAAATGTAGAATTTGAAAATGTTAAACATAGGTTAAGGTCTAGAGGTTATTCAGACAAATTGCTTAATAATAGTATTGATAGGTTAGTTAACTCAAGTAGGATTACCCATAGGGGGAATAAAAATCAACATAATACCCTAAAAAATTATGGGGGTATAAAAGATAATAATACTAGTATTTATTTTGTGACAAAATTTTCTCCTTTTTCTAAAACTCTGAAAAATGTAGTGGAATTTTTATGGCCAATTGTGAGTGGTAATGAGGAGATAGGCAATTTGTTTCCAGATTTTGTTTGCTTTTCCTATGGGAGATATGCTAACTTAAAAGAAATTTTGAAATGTAAGTTTAATTGGAATGATAGGTTAGTTTCTGAATTGATTAGTTTACCTAAAGGTATGTTTAAGTGTGGCAAATGTAAAATTTGTAGGAATGTGAAGAATTTATCAGGCAGTACCATAAATGGGGTGAAATATACTGCTCAGAATTATTTCAATTGCAAATCTTGTGGGGTAGTGTACATTATTGGTTGTGATTGTGTTCCAAGTATATATTATATTGGCCAAACTAAACGCCAATTAAAAATACGTATTTTGTAACACATGGGAGATGTTAGAAATACGAGAACTGATAGTCCAATTGCTGAACATTTTAACACAGTTCATAATGGTGCTATAGATTCTTTATTTTTCTGTGCTTTAGCTAAACTTGCCCCTGGCATTAATGGTAATTACTTACAGAATCTTTTAAATCTTGAAAGTAGATTTATTCTGAAATTTAGCACTTTAAAACCTAGGGGTAATGAATCTAGAAATAAATCTTACACTTTGAAATTTGGGTAGTAAATTATATTGTGTATTTTGATGCATTAAGGTGTTTGCACATCTTCAGTTTGTATGTATTTAAATGAAAAAATCTTTTTTGTTTCATTGTATGTCTCTTTAACTCTGATTGGTATTTATGCAAATTTAATTGTATAATTGATGTTTTGTATAATATATAAGCAGTTAAGAAAATGATGATTTTATTCCTTTGAAGGCATTTAGCTGAGGTACCGGAATAAATTTTGCTGCTTCCAGTTTCATTTGGTTTTTCTTATTCTAAATGTGAATTTGGCCTGTGTCTGCAGGTTCTGCTGTAAGAGGTATTGCTACTTGCTGTCTGTAACACTGATGTCCACACACAGGCAGGATGTCCTCCATACTGGAAAGGAGAAGGGCCATTGCCCACAGAAGTCAGCAATTTATAGTACTGAGTTGCCATGACAGTAGTTATCTGAAGTACTACACAGCAGGCTGCATGCAGTTAGCAACTGGTGGACACTGACTGGTGTAGACGCCATCAACTGATCATGTACAATACCTACAAAAGCATGCTGCAATCTATTCAAACCAGCTCAATCACTCTACTGGAGAGAGAAAGAGAGGGAGAGAGAGAGAGAAAGAGAGAGAGAGAGAGAGAAAAACATAACAAATTACAGTACATGCCAGGGTGCTGATTAGATGCACACAATGCTGTGGACATAGGTGCAGTGTGTTGGAGGGGGAGGGCCATCACCTACTAACAGAAGCCATGCATCACAGCCATGTATAATGTTGGTAACGGGGATTGACTACAGTTGCACTGCATGCTGTTGAGCACCACGTGTCCTGCATGCTGACATGTGTTTAATTACAGGTTTGTGTGTGATACTGTACTGTACCATCACCTGCTATTGTGTGTGTTATGGGGGTGCTGGAGTTGTCTGTAGGTGCTGTCTGGTGGAGTGTATGGGTTGTCATGTATGTCGACTGCATGTGTGTATGTCTGTGTGTGTGGCCATGTCTGCACATGTGTGTGTGTGTGTGTGTGTGTGTGTGTGTGTGTGTGTGTGTGTGTGTGTGTGTGTGTGTGTGTGTGTATGTACTGTTTAGCGGTTATATACAAGTCTTACAGTCTGTTCCCTGTTTTCCCCTCACAGGTGGCGAGGTGGGGCTGGGTCCCTCCCACAGGGAATCTGATGTCACTGATACAGACAGTGACCATGAGGATAGGTGTATTGAGGCACAGGCAGGGTAATCAGGGGCTGCCGCTGGGCTACCAATTGACATCCCACAAGTATCCACACCATCCACACACACAGTCACACAGCCTCTACATACCTCATCACTGTTGGCCTTAGCTGAGGGACAGTCTATGGTTGGCATTGGCCAGGACAGTGTGGTATCTATAGCATGTGTGTCAGGACATAGCAGCCATAGCCAGATTTCCAATGGGGTACCACATAGGCAGATGTTCAGTGGTGCTAGTTGGAGCACTGCTGGTCATCATGCCCCTGGCAGACGTGCCACATCTATATCTACCACATGTTTCAGGCTGTCATGAAGGCACAGGCTTGAATGGAATGGTACACCAGACAGGGTCTAAGGGTGCAGAGGGCTCATCACACCTCTGTAAATGACAGCATCCATGACCTAGCAGGTGCCATTCGTAATTACACCGAGGTCATGGATAGATGGTGGGGTGAGACATTGGATCTCATCAACAATGTCATGTCCATGCATCAGGAAAGGGCAGGATGGTTGCGATGGCCACATGGATGTATGCCAGCAACATCAGCAGCTGGAGGTCCCCATGGATATCCCACCAGTCACAGCCACTCCCCTAGTGGCAGTACCAGCTTCAGCACTGTGGTGGGGGTACTGTCCACAGACAATCGTAGCAGACCACGTGCAAGTGGTCCTGGCCAGTCCCTGGAGGGACCTGGATCCAGTGGAAGTTTGTCAACCTCGGGAGACAGTACCTGATCTGGCTTTGTACCTGATACTGCCTGTGGCACCTCTGCCAGGCACAGGTCCCATGTCTGTGGCCAGAGATGGTGAACTGCAAACCCTGCCAGGTACAGTCTGCAGCTGTCTCACAAATTCCTGTATAGGGCAGCAACATGATAGAACTGTGTGCATGCAGACATGCACACATAAACAACAAACCTAGGGCAACCACATGCCTGCACGCATGACATCACCATTGGCCCATAACACTACTCAGCCCCCTCACACACACAGACACACACACATTGTCAATTGTATGGCTCAGCCCAGGCCTCTGGCAAACCAACAACCACCCTGTGCATATGATGATACTCGTGCCATATCTTGTCATCCATAACATCGATGCAGGGACAGACTATCATGGTGTTGATGCACAGGGTGACTGTACAACAGTGTAGCAATGTCATGCTGTGTAGCATGTTGTCAGCAGTAAAGTGAAATGCTAATATCCTGGAAGGTGTAGCTGTACAGACATGATGCATTATAGCTGTAATTAACAGTGTTGCATTGTTTTCACCATTATCTATTCTGATTCTGTTGTGGTTGTCCATGTGCCACATGGCTTTTGGGTGTAGTGGTGTCAGCAGGCCTTCTACAGTGGACACCAGTAAGTGTAGTGGGTGGTACACATGACATGGCTGGGTACAACACACAGAGCCTTTGGTTTGGATGCAGTACAGATACAAGACTGTACACATGGAGGTATGTCCCCGTGCAGGTAACACAACTGTTGCTCATGTAACCCCATCAAGACAGGACAGGCAACCACACATTGGTATATATGCAGTCTGCTATTTGGATGACATAGAACATGCTTACAGCAGGGTGTCTATCCCTTTCCCCACTCTACTGCAATCCTCACCTCAGTAACATGGGTGTGCCAATGCCGGTGGCATAGCCCTACCCTTAGGAGGGTGTGAGGCGCTCTACTACTGTGAATGGTGTAAACAAAACTAACCAACCTGATAGCATACACTGTACAGTATTACAGACATCTATGTGGGGGGATAGATGCAACAGTAACTGCAATGATGGTGGATGTGTCCACAACAGCCACACCCAGTGAGTTATAACAACCCCAGTATTACTGCACACCTCTACAGTGTGGAGGAGGGCATTAACACATCCATGACCTGTGAAGGTCTGTATGTCCACTGGATGGCACCTGTGGAATGTTGGCTTGTGCCAAGAAGTCCTGGGGGAAACATATTCTGTGAACAGAGGTAGATCCCTTAACATCTACACACATTCCTACATGTGGGATGGTGTACAAAAGCCTGCTATGATCTACATAGGCTGTGTGCACCTCCTAACCCTCATCTACACCTGTCATGATTGCCTGAAGGAGGTATACCAGGTTCAGGTTGTATTCTCTGCCTTGGACAAGTCCAACATTGGCGGGGTCCCAGGTGTTAAGATTACCAGTGACATTGGCCATGGGTTCATTGTTGATATGTTCCATGTCCCTGCAGACCAGGCTCATCAGGCTACTGGGAGGTAGTTCCCAGGTGACATGGTGGATTTGTGGTTGTCCTTGCCAACATTGGTGAATCCATTGTCAGGTGTAGGGCCTGTTGGATCGTATAAGGGATCCCAGCTACTTACTGCGCCTGTTCAGGGGGTTCCCCTACACATGACACTTCACTTGACTGTACTGCATGATATGTTAGTAATGTCAGCCTGACATCCTACAGGTGGGATGGAGTACTGTTAACATGTACTGCCCTTGTCGTGTAGGGTCCTGGTTATGGGATCTGCAAAGGTTGGTGGTGTATTGAAGGCCAGGCGTGTTTGGCTGTGGGGGGGGATACCTTTCCATGCCAGACATATGTTGTTTGGTTCTATGAAACCCATCAATGGTACATGTGAACATATATGTTTTGGTTATGTTCCCAATTTCATCTACAGATGTATGTCCATATATACCTGTATAGATATATATGTGTTTACCTTTGAAAGGGAGACAATCATTTCTCCTAACAGCCCTTTCTGTGAACCGAAAGGACAAATCCATCATTTCTAATTGCACCGAAGTTCAAAACTCAGCAAATCAAAAAGCAGCTTTGCTGATTTTTGAGCTACAAGTTGGAATACATATCGTAATGCAAAGGGGCAAGCCCCCCTGCACCCCCCATCTGGGGGGCTGTGCCCCTACAACCTCCCTACTTTAATATTCTAACTCTGAGTGGGGAAAGGGGCATTTTCCCCATCCCCACTATAGTGCCATCTGCACCCAAAATGCCGAATCTGCAATGAGTGAATGCATAGTGACATTCGCTCGTTGCACATTCGATGCATTTATTCCAAGATTGTGCAATGTTGAAAACTTACTTTCGACCATCCAGCTTTCATATACATGATTTTCTCCCTTTGAAAGGTGAACCATATATATACTCGCACACACACACACACACATATATATATATATATATATATATATATATATATATATACATGTATATAATAATACAAAGCATATGCCAGTAACGAGACAACCAGGCTCTTCGTAAATTCAGATATTAATTCAGATATTTATTGACAACATATAAATCAAAGAGGTAAGCGCTTTCACTAAAGAGCTTCTTCAGACCATATAACCGCAAACAATTCCAACTCTCCTTATATATACATCTTCTTTGAAATCATCAAATCAAGAACAGGCATTAATTAAGTTAAAGTTACAGTACATAAAAGACATTTAAAAGGTTCAAAAACACTATTAAAGTTTCATAGATACCAGGGCAAATGAACTAAAAAACTGTTTAAAAATTGATAATGTCTATTAATATAGTGCCTATTAATGTAGCAAACAATAAACAATAAATACAGTGACAAAAGGGGTGAAAGGAATGTATACAGATATTACTTCTGTACCCTCCTATTTCTAAGCATCGGTTTAATGGATGCTCTTTCATTTAAGCCTAAATCCCTGTCAGCCCTAAGGACAATAATCCAGTGTGCCTCTCTGCTTTCAGTATAATTTCTAATATTACCTTCTCTAATTTGTGGGTGTATAACCTCCAAGACCCTAAAACTGAACTTATGTGTTTTCCCTGCTGTTGCAACATGTTTAGAAAGGGCATTGTGTTCTGATTTAATCCTGATGCTATATATGTGCTCTCTTATTCTATTCTTAAGGGCTCTATTTGTCTTGCCCACATAAAATGAATGGCAGAGGTCACACTCAGCTAAATACACTACATTGGGAGTGGCACAGGTGGCTTCAACCTTAAAAGTAAATTCCCTACCCAAATCCGGGTGAATAAACGTATTTGAAGCATTAATGAATGTACACAAATTACACTTCTCACATGGTCGTGTGGAAGCAATGTTGTTTAAACTGATCTTAGCAGTATTGCCATAGCATAAAAGCCTTCTCAAGTTCTTTCTGTTCCTATAGAGGAATCTAGGTCTATCACCTACTATTCCACGTAATGCTGGATCAACTTTCAAGATGGACCAATATTTGATAAAAATCTCAAATAGCTCCTTATTATCCTGAATAAAGAATGATGGGACCCTAAGCTGTTCCATGGGCTGCTTCTGTGGGAGTATCACATTCCTACTTGGTCCAAAATAGGGAGTGGTAACAGTGTCTCTAAGATCTCATCTGGTCGGTAACCTCTACTAATAAGTCTACCACATAATTCATCTAATTCTCTCTTGAACCCTTCAAATGTAGGGTTCAGTCTAGAGGCCCTCGTCCCTTGTCCTTTAACCAAATTCTTAAAGATAAAATTAGGATGGATGCTCTATCTATTCAATAGGCAGTTCCTATGGCAGGGCTTCTGAAAGACTCCAGTGTTAATCAATCCATTCCCCAAATTCTCAATATAAAGATCTAAATATTCTATCTTCTCCCTTGATGACTCCATGGTAAACTTTAAACATTCAGTCAACCCATTCACCATCTCGTGGAACTCAATTAACACTTGTTGACTACCACTCCAAAGAAAAAACAAATCATTGACAAAACGCCGATAAAAAAACACATGTTTATAAGACTCTGTTCTAAAGAGTACAATATTTTCCCAATGGGCCAAGAACATGTTGACATAGCTATTGGCACACAAAGTGCCCATAGCCACGTCATCATTCTGAATATACATGTTCCCAATGAAAGTGAAAACATTCTTCTCAAGAACTATTTCCAATAAATGACAGATAAAATCTGTCTGCACAGAGTCATACTCACCATGCACAGTTAAATACTCATGGAGATATTGCACACCTAAACCATTGGGAATATTGGTGAAGAGTGACTGTACATCCATAGTGACAAAAGTCACTCCCTTTGAGATGTCAACATTAGTGATACACTCATAAAGTTCAATAAGGAATTGTTTAGAATCTTTCAAGACGGTAGTATTTTTATCTATTACAGGGCGTTGATGCTTCTCCACATAAAGGAATAATGGTTCCGTTACCCATCCTCCACCTGCGAGTGCTGGCCTCATGGGTGGGTCAATTGGCTGTTAATGGACTTTCTGTAAGCTTTATACCAAATATATAAGTGGATAATCAACTTTCAGATATCCAAATACATCAGCTGTTTTAAGAACACTTTTCAAATCATCCAGTAATGCCCCCAGAACTGAAGACATAATTTGATGTACTTCTTCTAAAGTGATAAGCTTATAATATTTCTGCTCAGTTAGCATACTTTCCATTGATATAACATACTAGATATAATCCATGATGACAATGAGACCTCCTTTATCTGCCGGTCTTATTGATATTCTATTGTTAATCTGTAAATTTCTCAAGGCCTGCCTCTCACTGTAACTCAAATTATTCCTTAATCATCGCCTCCTATTAGGAGACTTACTATCATAATATTTGAATATCTCATCTTCTGTCAACTTCAAATAAGCATCAACCAATGGATTGTTAATTGGTACATAAGTACTCAATTTCCTGAATGAACGTTCCTGTCCAATGTTATTACCAAAATGCATGCGCAGCATAATGTTTCGACAAAAAATGTTCAAATCTAAAATGGTATCAGTTACCTTACTCTCACATGTGGGTATAAAACTTAGTCCCTTATTCAATACCATAAGCTCTTCAGATGTCAATTGGTATTGAGAGATATTCCAAACTAATGAGTCATGGCATTCCCCCACATTTTCTTGATGGTCTGACCTGTGATTCTGTCCCCTGAATACTTGCGTTTCTGGCGACCTCGACTCACCGATCACGGTCACCTCATACCCCTGTCTAAATTGATAGGAAGTGGAAAAGGGGATATCCTGTTGTATCAATGCCAAGTATACCACCTGTACTACATCCATTAACTTTGTTCAAGTAATTGGTTTTGGGTCTAACTACCTTATCCTGTGCTATAGATGTTTGAACCCCTTGTTTCACAATAGTAGTGGGATACAAATTCCTATTCTGGTTAGATGTATCACCTTCAGCACTAGTAACACAATTGTCCTCATTATGTACAGATTGTATATTAACAGCAGATGATAAAATCATATTATTAGCATCAGCAAAATCATTCGTATCATTATTGCAACCATCAGATGAAATCACAAAAGTACTATTCACTTTAGCAGTAGAAACATCACTAACAGTAATATTATCCTGTAAATCATTCAAGTGATGTGAACGTTGTCCAGTCTTAGGCCACATAAAGACATTCCCAGTTTTAAAATCATTAATGTCCCTCAGAATCTTCACTTTTTTCTGATAAGTAAGCTTACGTTCAAAAACTGCTATACTGTCTAGCAAGCTTTCGAATAACGGATCAACCGTACGCTCAGAAAAATGTTTACAAACATATTCTTGCTTGGCTTTTATAGAGTCTTTTAAAATATTCTCCTCAGGTCTAAAAAAGTCTATGAGAAACTTCATATAGTTTGCGCTTACCTCCAAATTCAATTGTTGCCACCGGGTAAGCAATTCCAGAAATTGTGAGCCTTGTGTGGGCATGTTAAACACCCGTAGTCCTCGGGGAACAATCCTCTTCACAAGGCACATCTCAAAATGATACCACTGTGCCTGTAGTCTTTTTAGTTTGAGAAAATCACGTTCCAGCTCCTCCATACACTGCTGTAACCGCTCGCTATCTTCATATGAGCCGTTAGTGATGTCATCACCGGAACATGCCTCATACTGAATGAGGAAATTCCTATCTCTCATGAGATACTGTGTAATCCTGTCCTGTAGGTTCATACGACTGTCCCCTCATTTGCTGGGGTCATAATCCAATTCCACAATGTCATCCTGTTTATCAGCCATGTTCCCGTGGAGTACTAAGCAGGTCAAATGTATAACAATAACCAAGTACAAAAGTCCCCAACAGGATAAAAGTCTCTCTACGAAAAAGTAATGAACAATAATCCAAAGCATATGCCACTAACGAGATAACCAGGCTCTTCGTAAATTCAGATATTAATTCAGATATTTATTGACAACATATAAATCAAAAAGGTAAGCGCTTTCGCTAAAGAGCTTCTTCAGACCATATAACCACAAACAATTCCAACTCTCCTTATATATACATCTTCTTTAAAAACATCAAATCACGAACAGGCATTAATTAAGTTAAAGTTACAGTACATAAAAGACATTTAAAAGGTTCATAAACACCATTAAAATGTCATAGATACCAGGGCAAATGAACTAAAAAACTGTTTAAAAATTGATAATTTCTATTAATATAGTGCCTGTTAATGCAGCAAACAGAGACTTTTGTACTTGGTTATTGTTATACACTTGACCTGCTTAGTACTCCATGGGAACATGGCTGAAATACAGGATGACATTGTGGAATTGGATTATGACCCCAGCAAACGAGGGGACAGTTGTATGAACCTACACTGGAATTTCCTCATTCAGTATGAGGCATGTTCTTGTGGTAGCAAGTGGAGGTTCCCTTACTGAAGCCACAGCCATTTACCTTAATTAGTTGCTGAAACCTCTAGCAGAAAAGAATAAGTCATACACAAGAGATTCAATGGATTTTTTGAAGAAAATAAAAAACATTACAGTGGAAGCTGACAGTATTTTGGTAACTATTGATGTGGAATCCTTGTACACAGTGCTCCCTCACAATTACTGAATAACAGCAGCTATGGAGTCTTTTAAGAAACATAATCAGGGTACACAGGCACAACTGCAAATGTTAAGCAAGCTCATTAATCTTGTACTGGACTTCAATTTCTTTACTTTCAATGGCAAACACTACAAACAAAAAACTGGTATAGCAATGGGGGCAGCCATGGCTCCCAGCATAGCTAACATAGCCCTGGTCAAATGGGAGGAGGACTTTGTGTTAAACAACACAGATTACATGCAGCATATCACATGCTATTTACGTTTTATTGATGATGTCTTTATTGTGTGGGAGGGTGACACCTTGCAGCTTGGAGATTTTATCACTTACCTCAATCAACAACCCCCTTCCTGAAGTTTACCTCTTCCCATACCTGTACTTCAACCACTTTTTTAGATATGCAGATTTCCAAGGACACCAACAATAACAGAATCACCACTGATCTATTCAGAAAACCAACGAGGGTTAACTTATTACTCCACAGTAAAAGTCTACATCCTACAAAAAACAAGTATAATGTAGTGAAGTCCCAAGGCTAAAGATTAGCTCGAATTACCACAGAAATGGAACCATTTTTGAGAAACCTGAACAACTTAGAGAATGATTTTCTAGTGAGAGGCTATGAAAGTCAGATGTTAAAAAACATCCTGGAACCCATTATATTATTGGAAAGGACTGAAGCACCTTCTCTCAACCTCCCCAGTAGAAAATTGTTAAGTAATTCCACAGAGAATAACAAATGCAAAAATAGCTGCATCCTGACATACACTTTGGATTATCACAGTATCAAAAATATTATTGAAAAAAACTGAGACATTGCCACAGAAAACTCTTTTCTGATTAACATCTTAGGTGAAGCCCCATCATTTGTTTATAGGAAGGCCAGAAACATTAGAAGTTTTGTTGAATTTAAACCTAGACCATGTGAGAAAAGCACTAAAAGATGTGAAACTAATTGAACATTTTGTATATTTATACAGCAAGGTGATAGTTTTTATTGCCCTTATTTAAAGAAGATCATTAAAACCAGTGCAGGGGGTGACTGTAACACTGAAAAAGTAATTTACAGGACACAGTGCAATAAATGTGATGCATTCTATGTGGGCAAGACTGTAAATAAACTCAAGAGTAGGATTTCATGTCATCTGTCAGAAAAATAATGCACTAGCCAAACACCTTTCTCTTCATAAAAGGCGCACGGGTTTTAAGTTCCAGATCCTGGATCTCATAGACATGGGTGATCTTGAAGGAGACATCCCGAATATTCTGGAGAAACATGAACTTATGTGGCAATTAAAGCTGAACTCTTTTAGGAAGCCTGGACTAAACTACTACTGTTCAATTAAAAGTGCACTGGAACTTAGAAAATTGCCACATTGTTTACATGACTAATTGTATTTTATTTTATTTTATTCTACAAATTGGTTTTAAATACCATTTTAAATCAGTTGAAATGTACATGTATATTTTGTTTTCATCATCATACATACATTTTTTCTTATTTTTATTTTTTTCTGGTTCTTTTTTCCACTTTATTCAAAATGATGTGTAATAACAATACTAACTAATTATACAATTATATAGGTTTTTAGGGTTCTTGTACACAAACCTGAAGAAGTCTAGAAGGACGAAAGCGATCTTTGTTAACAATAGGTTATGAAAATAGAAATTGATTTTTACATGCAAAATGTATATGTATATATTTATATATATTTTTGATTGCCAAACGAACTAAGATTGATATATATTTCCAGCCATGTAGTATATCGTCTTGGATAAAATCACAGACTTAATAATCTACTTAATAATTTAGTTAAATAAGAGGTACCACATCATTATATAATTTTATTTAAATTACATAAGGGTTATATATTATTATGACAGCTACTAAGTAGGGCAGGACCAGCTCGAATGTCACACTGATGGAGGAAGAGATGTGAATTTAACATGTGTACTAATAACACTCTGTTTTACAGCACAATAAACCACTCCCATGCCTGATAAAAAGTATATATATATTTAGAAAGCTTGTGAGAAAATTATTACTCTATTTTTGTTTTACGTGGATCGCTTGTCTGTGTACTTAATAAAGGATTTTCGACTGGAAACAGACTGCCTGCCTTGCTTGGATTACTTTCGAATACTTAGTAATGCTGTACAATTATATATTTTCTATTATTACTTTTTGTTTTGTTTTGTTTTGACTTAAGACGAGTTTACGTTCGTTACTTCTACTACTATTGTCTGATCTGATTAATATACAGTGATTAACTAGAAATATATGGACTGAAAATCTTCCACACAGAGAAGTTTCTTACACTGTTTTGTCTAGCATAATATTCCAGTATATGTACTATCTGTTCTGCACCATCCTCATATGTGCCACTCACAGAATGACCTTACATATACTGGGCTGCTACACAGTTTGGTCTGATGGTTGTCTGTGGTATTGGACATGTGTGTGTATGGCCATATGACATGTACTACAATACGATACCATGCAGTGGGGCAGCATGTAACATCAGATAGGATGGGAGCTAGAACAATGACATCTACCACAGTCTGTACAAAGGCTAAAGTACATATCAACAATACACACACACACTGCCGACATTCACCATAAGTACACAGACCTCAGTACTGTACAATCATCCACAGAATGTCCAGGTTATGTCATGAAATATAACCCCTACTGTACATAACATGTGTAGCAGTCTGATATATCACTGGCTTGTTATCAGATATGATGACACTAATTATGGTGTATGGCACATATGCACCATTTCATGCACGACATATGTACAAAGGTTGACAGAGGTGTGGCTGGAAGCACATACACAAGGCCAATATTGACATGTTGCTGTGATACCCTCATACATTTACTGTTGTACAAGGGTTTGTTGCAACATATGTCCTATGAGGGATATTAAGTCAGTAACTGTCACGGCCTTCACCATCTACAGACTGCAATCTTCACACTACCGTCTGCAGTCCACAGATAGATTCTCTGTGGCTAACACATGAAACCAAAGGCACAACACTGGCCAGTCTGCAGATGACCCTGCAGATGGGGATTCCTCATAAACATGGAACTGACATGACAGGTATTGCAACATGTACGATAGCCATATCCAGACAAACACTGTTTAACCAGCATTACTCCAAATGCAGTATAGCAGCACTTACAGTATGTAGTCAGGTCAGGCACATACCTCTCCTGTTTGTTGCCCTCTTTCCACAGTGTATGTTGTTAGAGGTAAATCCCCAATCCATCTGAGATGCTGTTTGCCAAACAACAGATCTAGTTCCTGCTGACAGTGAATGAAAATGGCCAACATCATCATGATGTTCCTAGATATTGGAGTGTGTTTCTATGCAATTCACTATGGGAATGTTACTACAGCTGTTCCACATGCAATCAGCTAGATGAGGACTGCAATTCGTGCAGATGCCATCAGCTGATCATGAACATCACTTAAATTACACATGCTGCTGCCTAAGCATAGCAGGTGTGGGTCTCCACATCCACCAGAAAGGGAGTGGGAGAAGCAGTCAGAGGCAAATACCTGTCAGGGAGGGGTGGGAAAGTAAAACTGTAGCATGTTTGTGTCACACACCTACCAGCACAGGGTATCCAACCCCTGACAACTATGTAGTGCTATCACAGTTAGATGCAGTTATTGGATGCGCCACATGGGTTACCTGCTGTGGAGCACAGAGAACATATATGCGATGGTGAGTGACATCTGCAACACGGATACTGTACATATAAGGTAGGTGAAGTACACATGCCTATCTGCATGAACAGGTGCCAGCGTCAACACAGCCACAGTCTCACAGGGATGCACTCACATTCACACACTGGACAGGGCCAGGAGTACAACTCATCAGTAGTGGGATTGCCACAACACATCACTGTGCAGGTATCACATGCACCACACGGGTCATAAGGAGGTCATAAGGGCAAAGATTATGAACAGGTGTCAGACATTGGACGGCATGCTTCAGTATGCCCATGGGGGTTGTAGTGAGTGTGGATGTGGCCATATGCACCATAAAGACAGTGCATGTCTGCACGGCTGTGTGGTGGTCAACTGTGCCAGCAGGCTATACAAGGGTAGGTGATGCATATACCTTGGCATCAGGGACCATGACAATGGTCTGTATTGTGGCTCAGGGCTGTAGTTTTTGCATTTGCCCACACAGGTAGGTATTGTATCCCCCATTCAGTCACCTGGGTGACTATTGTGTGTGGCCAATGCTGTGCATCACCTGCCATGTATGTGTTCCTTAGTCTATGACATGGATGGTGTCTAGGATGTGCACACCTCCCACATGCATGTACAGTGACATGTGGAACTGTACCTGGGGTGTCTGGCTCATGTTGTGAACATGGATTATCATAAGATGTGCCAGTCTTGCCCACCTGTGGCAGGAACTGGTAATGGGCAGCAGGTTTGCACTGCACCTCCATTGATAGCATGCCAAAAGCATTCCCTGGTGTCAGTGGCATCTGTCCATACAGGCCATGTTGTCAGCCATGGTATGTCCATTGTGGGTCACATGTGAAGGCACCACAGGTGGTGCAGGTGTCCATTGGGGAACATGGGGGAGGTGCACTGTCTACATGTACATGCATATTGGACAGATGGGCAGGGTGACATGCCCTCTGCAGCCCACTGCTATAACTCCATAGTCACTATCAGTGGCCAGTATGCAGTGTACTACCCACATATTGGCTGTTGCCTAGGCATGTGTGTGTATGACACATGGGTAGAGAGTGTGGTCTGGGTAATACTTGGTTTGCTAACTGTCATTGCCTGGCCTTGATGCCACATGTATAGGTATGGCTTTGCACCCGACCTCTCAGCTATTTTATATCTGTTATCCCAGTATGGTTGACAATGTGATATATAGTAGGGCCACAATATAAGAAATATGCAAAACCTGCCCCACATTGGCCATGGGTGTCACACACTCACAACCACCTCTACACAGGATATGAGCTGCAAACATGCAAACACACACCTGTTATGTCTTGGAGTAGAACCCCTACCTAACTAATTTATTCCAGTACAGCACTACACAGTTATAGTATGCACCACAGACATTATTGGAGTATTCCTTCCCCAAAGGTGTATTTCACAATGAATGACATCAGCAGGATTACCAAAGTAGGGCATTTCACATGTACTGCGAGTGAGTAGCCTAAAATGCATTGCTCCCTACACAGACAGTGAGACACACACAAAACATCCACAACTGACATGCATGGGTATAGAACCCCTGATTGAGGTCTATATTACACTGCAGCACGGAGCTGTTAAAGGATGCACCACAGGGAGAGTACTCCTTCCTCAAAGGTGTATTTCACAATGGCTGACATCAGCAGGATTACCAAAGTAGGGCATTTCAAATGTACTGTGAATGAGTAGCCTCAAATCCATTGCTCCCTACACAGACAGTGAGACACACACACATCATCCACAATTGACATGTGTGGGTATAGAACCCCTGACCAAGGTCTAGATCACACTACAGTATGGAGCTGTTACAGGATGCACCACATGGATTACAAGAGTGCTCCTTCCCCAAAGGTGTATTTTGCAATGGATGATATCAGCAGGATTACCAAAGCAGGGCATTTCAAATGTACTGCGAGTGAGTAGGCTAAAATGCATTGCCCCCTACACAGACAGTGAGACACACACAAAACATCCACACCTGACATGTGCGGGGATAAACCCCCTGACTGAGGTCTATACTACACTATAGCATAGAGCTGTTATAGGATGCATCACAGGAATTACTAGAGTACGCTTTCCTCAAAGGTGTATTTCATAATGGATGACATCAGCAGGATTTCCAAAGTAGGGCTTTTCAAATGTACTGCATGTGACTAACCTATAATGCATTGCTCTGTACACAGACATTGGAACATACACAAAACATCCAGAACTGCCACACTCCAGCTGTACGCAGTTACCGTACGCAATACAGAGATTACCGCGCTACAACCTTCCCAGACGTGTATTTCTAGGTTGGTGACATCAGCAGCCTTGGCAATGCTGAGTATATGAATTGTAAGGAGTGTGAGTAGCCTAAAAAGCATCGCTCTCGACACAGTCAGACACACACAATTGCCATGTCTGGGGTTAGAACACCTACCCACTTTATTACACTATAGCAGTACAGTGTTACAGGGTGCACTACAGGCATTATTGGGCTATAACCTTCCCAGAGGTGTATTTCTAGGTTGGTGACATCAGCAGCCTTGGCAATGCTGAGTATATGAATTGTAAGGAGTGTAAGTAGCCTAAAAAGCATTGTTTTCTACACAGTCAGAAACAGACACACAAACACCATGTCTGCAGTTAGAACACCTATCTAACTACTTTGTTATACTCCAGTAGTATGCAGTTACAGGACGTGCTATGGACATTCCTGGCTACAGCTTTCCCAAAGGTGCATTTCTATACTGGTGACATCAGCAGCTTTGGCAAAGTTGAGTATATGAATTGTAAGGAGTGTGAGTAGCTTAAAAAGCATTGCTCTCTACAGAGTTGGACAGACACACACACACACACACACACACACACACAATTGCCATGTCTTGGGTTATAACACCTACCTAACTACTTTATAACACTACAGCAGTATGCAGTTAAAGGAAGTGCTAGGGAGATCACTAGGATACAACTGTCCCAGAGGTGTATTTCTAGGTTGGTGAGATCAGCAGCCTTGGCAAAGTTGAGTATATGAATTGTAAGGAGTGTGAGGAGCCTAAAAAGCAATGCTGTCTACACAGTCAGACAAGCACATAAACACACACTCACGGTTGCCAGTTCGGGGGTTTGAACTCTTACCTGATTAATTGATCACACTACAGCAACATGCAGTTATGGGATGTGCCATGGCAATTACCAGGCTGCAGCTCTCCCAAGGGTGTATTTCACATTGAATAACCTCAGCAGGCTTGTCATGGGGAGGGCAGTGTGTGCTTGGGCCAGAACCCATTCATCTACGGCACACATGGGGTCATATGTCACAGGTACGTGTATACAGCTACTACATGGCTACTTCCTTGTATAGTCATGTTGCACAGCTGGCACTTGCACCACATAGTCTGTAATGCTGACAGATACTGGTGGCTATTATCTGCAGTGGGTGACATCTGCACCTCATTTGTTTGGGGCCCTTTGGCTGTGTGCTGGGTGGGACAGGGCTGGATGGCTCCTTATCACAGTCACCCTCTTCCACACATCTATGTCCATCTGCCTTTGGCTTATTATAGTGTGTTGTCCTTACATATATGTCTGTATTCCTATCCACTGTGTGTGCAAGGCAGGAGTGGTGCATACTAACATGTGTCTGCACTAAGAACTGCAACTGCCAGATATGTCTGGTCCACTGGTGTTTGCAGACATGGCCTTCATGTGTTTAAGTGTGTGAGCATGCCCAGTATGGCCATCTGTATTGCATGTGTGGATCAAGTCCAGGTAGTTTGTACTGTGGTGCTGACCTTTGTGTTGTACACCGACATGTAGCATGATGTGCCTGCAGAGTATTCATTGGTCAATTGACATTGACTGTTGCTACATTTCTGCATAGCGGGGGGGGGGGCACTTGACTGTTTCTACATTTCTACACAGGTTTGTGGGGGCCACACCTGACTGTTACAATATTTGTATATAGGATGGGGGGGCACACTTGACTATTTCTACATTTCTACACAGGAGTGGGGGGGCATACCTGACTGTTACTATACGTCTACATAGGCTGGGGGGACACACCTGACACATGTACACATTTGTTAGTACTGTACTAGTATGTCGGGTACTCCATTTCAGTCTGTAGTCTTACCGATCGTGCTGGATAGAGGAATCCCAGTGTACTACAGATCTTAGCTTTTAATTACCTACATATTAGTTTCTGATTTCCTAGCCTTCACAATTGACATCCAACTTCCTGGCCTGCTGTAGTCTTTTTGTGTAGGCCTGGGGGGGGGGGGTTACCCATAGGCCTCATTCAGAGGCCATAGTACAGCATTTGTTTGTGTTTGTCTACACCTGTCCTGCTGGCTGTGACTGTTGTTGGGTATGTGACCCCCCCCCACAACTGGCATGTGTGAGTCACTTACCTTGTGGGTGTCCCAGTATTGAGGGTGGTGCTGCAGAGCTGCCTATGTCAGATGCACATATTACAGTCCCTATACATGGTTGAGCACAGGTAGTGTCATGTTTGGCATCCCTTTTACTCCTTAAACTAGTGTTACTTAATTCAGTATTTCCTTCCTGTTGGGTAAATGTTTTTACCATTAGTAACTCTCTTACATGGTGTTTACTTAAAATAGGTTTATAAGTACCCTCATTTCTTTTTGATTGCACTTCATTAATCACCTTGGATAAAAGGCTATTAGGATAAACCCTGTGCAAAAACATATTTCTCAACTTTTCACACTCTTCCCTGAAATCATCTTCAAGGGTAATCATCCTTGCAGCTCTTACTAGCTGGCCCTTCACCACTGACTTTTTCTGGTGCAAGGGATGAGAACTAGTATAGTGCAAAAATGAGTTTGAATAGGTGGTTTTCCTATAAGTCCTAGCTATGTATCTTGTTCTATAGTGTTCTTCTCAAGTTCCACATCCAAGTAGTGGATTTTATATTCCTGGAATTCCATGGTGAATCTCAAAAACATAACTGTACTGTTAAAAAATCCACCAGCATGAGTGTCGTGAACTTTGCCATTTCTGTCTTAAGAAGCGTGAAGTTGGCTTTGGAGACATTTTTTACTGTGGTTTCCCTAATGGGGGGTGGGGATGGGATGTGGATGTTTAGGGTGATTTGCTTATGGTCGGATTTGACCAACGAGGAATTGACCTCTGGTGTGGAACACCAGTTGCCCATGTTGGTAATGACCAGGTCTAGGATATTGCTGCCCGTGGTGGGGGTGTGGATAAGTTGATCCAAGGCTTTGGAAGTTATGAATTCCAGAAAACGTTGAGCACAAGAGTTGGTACATGATTAGTTTTCCCAGTTAATGGTGGGGTAGTTAAAATCGCCCATTATTAGGGTGTTAGGTTGTACCCTAATATTTTTCAGTGTATCAAGAAATGAGGAGTGGGAATCCTGGGGCATGGTCGGGGATCTGTAGAAAGCTACAATTTTGATTGCGGTCTTGCTCAGGGTTATTTGCACTTGGATAATCTCAGATGCATTATGCTGAATAACTAGCCAGGACGTGTGGATATCCTTAATAAATATGGACACGCCTCCGCCTTTAGTGCTTCGGTCCAGGTTAGGTGACCAAAAGGTGTGGTATGAATTATAGCCTGGTAATGCAGGGGAGCTATCTGGAGCCTTGAACCAGCTCTCTGTCACTGCACCGATGTCAATGTTCTCCATTTTAAGGAGTGCCTCGAGTGAGTGCATTTTCAGGTTTAGACTTCTAGCATTAAGTAGCATTACCCTCAGATTTTGCTTGCTTGTACCTGTTATGGTGGTGAATTTGTCATTTGAATCTTGCCTAAAAAATGCACTATAGGGGTGGCAAGTGCCTTAGCCAGTATCAGAAATCCCAAGGGTGACAGGTGCAGGCCATCTCTGGCAAAGCATTGTGGTTTGTCGATTATGTCATCCCAAGCAGACAGATACTAGATCCCCTTAGAATGACACCAGAAGCTTAGCCAATTGTTGAAGTCAATCATTTTGTCCTTGTACTGTGGTATCATTCTGGGTGATGGCAGGATGCTCCTCAGGACTATGGTCATACCTGCCTGGGCTACAAGATTGGACAGCTCCTCCATGTCTCTTTTCATGTAGTCCAGGGACGTACGTCTCAGGGCATTCACACCAACATGGACAATGACAGAGTCATATTTGTACTTGTTGTGGAGTGACCTGAGTGCATGTGTTATGTGACATATCCTGGCACCTGACAGGCAGCTGACAGTAACTTTCTCCTTGTTTAGCCTGGTGAGTGGAACATCAGTGTGCCTGACTATAGAGTCAGCTATGACTAGAGTGTTGGGTACGTTGTGTTATGCCTTATGGGCTGTGGTTGAGTGGCACGCTGAGTTTGTGGGTTATGTGTCATTTGGTATGTGTTGGGGGGTGGAGGTTGCTTGCCTTTCTGCTTTGGAGGTCCCCGTTGCTTGAGTAGATTTTTCTTGAGAGCCTCCACGAATGTAGGTTTGTGTTTTGTGTTTCTATGTGTGTGTTTTGGTGGTATAGGTTTTGAGGGACTATGTGATGAGTGTGGTCTGGTGCAAGTGTTTACCTTCTCCTCTTGACTGTCTAGTCCAGTACTGGGTGAGGAGAGCTTTGCTTCCAGTTTGGCTATATAAGTGCATCTCTCACAGGTTGTAGTGCTGGGTGGTAGGAGGAGATGGTTGTCTGTGTACTTGTGGCAATTGCTGCATTGCCCCAAGATGCCTAGATTCATCAGCTAGACAAGAGAAAACACTGGGAGCTGACCCTTAGACATGCCTGGATAGGAGCTTATTTATTAAGTACTAAAAACTGTTTTCCTCTAGACAAGTGAGGAAAGTTGAGTGCTGTAGTAATTTGTAGCTTATTTAGTGCTTACAATGAGTTCTGAAAAAGTGCTGAGCTCAAAGAAGCAGATTTGAGTGCGGAAACTAGAAAACTGGCTAGTTCTAAGAAAGAAAATTAAGCTAGAAGGCTTTCCTCCAACACAGAAAGGCTTGGGGGCTCAAAAGCTTACAAGCAGTCCTGGATACAGAAAATTGTGTTAACTGCATGTGAAAGGGAAGTGCTGAACAAGGGACTGGGGTTTGTTTCAACACATATGGTGGCTGAAAATGTTTTTGTTAATGATCTTTTTTTTTGTAGAAAATTGAATTTGATGTTATACTATCATAATAATAATGCTCCAAATGAAACACAGTTTACATTTAGACCATCTACCTTTCACCCACCAATGAATAAATATGTGTCTATCTTTCAACAAATGGTTTTAAAGAATTGCATTTTAATAATTTTATAATTTTTTTCGAGGAGAAATTTGACCCCTGAACAATATCAGGCATTAACATCCTTAAAAATAACCACAATGTGGTTATAAATAGTGCTGATAAGGGGGGTGCAGTAGTCCTAGGGGATTGGGAAACATATGTACAGGTGGCTATCAGTCAAATATCAGATACACAGTTTTATCAATAGATGGTATTAGACCCTACTTTACATTTTAAAATGGAGATAGATTCTTTTTGGTCATTAGCTTTTGAAGAGGGCACCATTACTAGGAATATAGTACATCATTTGACTGTTCTCGATCCTCAGCCACAACCATTCTATGTTTGTTTGTGTCTTTTGGCTTTTCCTGGTTAGGGGTCACCACAGCGGCACTCTGGTCCGCTAATGATTGGTAGTTGATTTTTACGTGCCGAGTTACCAGCCCTGTCGCACAAACCTTCAATGAAGGTACACCCATTCATGCATGTCTCCATGCAGAAGACACTCTAGCTGAAAATTGAACCAGACAGTGTCTTACTGTGAGGCGACAACGCTACCGCAGCACCACCACCGCAGATCTATGCTTCCTAAAATTCATAAACATCTGACAAACCCTCCAGGTAGGCCAATTGTGTCAGTTCATGGTTCTTTAACAGAACCATTATCTGCATTTCTAACTAAGTACCTTAAGTGTCTATTGGTAGGGGGTTCATGCTAGAATACAAGATACCACCGAATTTTTTAATATATTGGTGTATATACAATTGGATTCCTCTTGGTATATGTCTACCCTGGATATCAGGGTGTTATACACAAATATACCTCATTTGGCAGGTTTACAAGCTATTGATGTTTGGCTAAATCATATGTGTATTTATGAACTTGGGTTTAACACCTTTTTGCTATGTTTAACACAAGTTTTGACAAAAAATGTTTTTAATTTTAATGAGGATTGTTATCTCCAAGTTAAAGGAATGGCTATGGGGTCATCTTTGCCCCCATTTATGCTGACCTGTTTATAGGGTTAATAGAGGAACAATTGATGTATGATGTAACACATAATATTTTTTTTGCCAGAAATGGATATATGGAGGTGATATTTGGATGACTGTTGGCTGATATGGAAATCTGACACTGTATATCTGAAAGAATTTGTTCAGTATTTAAATGAAAATAAATGGGGTCTATTCTTTTCTATAAATGTTGATGTTCAACAAATTTCCTTTCTTGATGTGGTGGTTAGTAAACAACCTGATGGAACTTTGAATACTAATTTATTTAGAAAGGCTATACTTTGAATACTACTTTATTTAGAAAGGCTACACAATATAATAGCTTATTGACAGCAGACAGCTGCCATCCATCTCATATTGTTAATAATATTCCCAAGTCTCAATTTCTTAGGGTTAAAATAATGTGCTCATCTTTGGATGAGCTGAATAAAAATAACTAGGAGATAACTGATAGATTTTGGGCTAGGGGATATAAGGATACTATTATACATCAGGCCCAATGTTTTGCACAGAGTGCGGATAGATCAACTTTGATGAAGTATAAAACACGTTCTAAGGATGGTCATCAGATATGTTTTATTACAACTTTTGGTGCTGCCTCTAGACAGTTTTTTCAGCTGATTAACTAACATTGGGATATTCATTTGACAGACAAAAATTTATGTCAAATCCTACCCCTACAATATCAATTCACATATAGAAAAGGAAAAAGTAGGACAAATTTTGTAAATCATTTCAAAAAAATCTGTGCCTATTGGTAATGAAGCACAAAAGTCGATGGAAGGAATACCTCTAATTGGATGTTTCCCATGAAGACACTGCACTCCTTGCCAACGTGTTATGAAAATTAAACAGTTTTCTTCTGCTTATACATCTATTGTATTTAATATTAAGTGTTTTGTCAACTGCATTTCAGAATGGGTAATTTGGTTGAATGTCAGTATTTCTGCATTTTATGTAGAACAAATTTCTAGACAATTTAAGATTCGTATTTCTGAACATTTTAGTGACATTAATTGTCAAAGAATGTCTAATGCTTTATATAGGCATGTTTTGCAACATACTACTGCTAAGTTTAGATTTACAGCTATTGATCATATTATGGTTAGAGGAAGTAATAAATTAGGTTGGCACAATATATTGAGCAACAAAGAAAAGTTTTGGATAATTAAGCTAGGGGCTTTCTTCCCTCAAGGCTTAAATGATGTGTTATAATTGGTGAAAGGTGGAGGGGGTGTCTTGTTTGGTGTATTTAAGTGCTATTGTGTATGGTATTTTCATTTCTACTTTAATTTACACTGAAGAAGGCTTTTGCCGAAACTGGTTTGTAATATTTTGGAGCATTTTTTTCTATTTATTGTTGTTACAACAAATAGTTACTGGTGGTTCACATCATTTGTGCAGGCCATTTGTGTTTTTTTTTACTTTTGGCTTTATTCTGGCCCTGCACTCTTGCCATACTTTCGTACTGCTGCTGTGTGCTTGGTAGAGGAAATATTGTCTGAACGACTTGTAATAATGAGGTCAAGCTATGACTGGTAATTAGATTTGGGGCTGGATCCAGTTGAGATGTCTACTAGTTAGAGCAAGTTGAGATCTGCAAGAAATGTATTAAAATCATTTTAGGTTAAAGTCACCTAGTATACTATGCATTTTTTTTATTTTGATGTGAAAAAGTATAGACAGAAGTATGTTTTATACTTGTAGAATGAAGCATGAGGTGGCAGATAGGCAATAGCCATGTATAGATGCAAAATCTTTCTCACTACATCATCTTTAATACCACACACAAGCCTGTCTTTTATCAACTCATCTCTTAAATCATCAAGTCTGCAAAATTTTTCCTTGTTTCTCATGTCATTTATATATTCTGGAAAGGTTTCACCAGGCTTTTGATCTCTTGTGTAAAATATGTGCCTTTCCAGTGTAATATTCATTTGGGGGTTACACATTTCTCTAAATTTCTGTTTTAAATACTCAGAGTCTTCCTGCATTTTAGCCGGTACCAGAATATGATGGTGTTCCCCCTCCCATGCATAGACAGCTGGGGCATAGACAAATGAATGCTCCCTTTCAGTGGTTTCTGAACCAGATAGATTAAGCAGAATAAATGCCTTTGTATGTGCGCCTTTATCAGAAAAAGCAGCCTGTATGAAAATATAGTACTCTTGCTCACGCTCCAGTTTTCAGCAACATTATTATCAAATACAAGTGGAACAAGTCTGCAAAATCCCTCTGCCATGCCAACAAAATGCTTTTGTAATTATATTCAAATGCACACACCAAGTATTTGAAAAATATTCAACTGCATAACAATCTCTTTGAAATGACTGCATTTTGCGAAATACCTGTAACTGCACAAACTTGTGAACACTTTGCACACTTCGGATATTTTGAATAGCTTTAGTTAATATGAAAAAGAAGCACATAGCAAACAAATATGGTCGTTTTCCCTTTTTTATACATTTTATGTGATTCAGAAGTTATTTCAAGCATTTTCATAAGCATTTTGAGTACTTTTATCAATATATCACACTTTTGAATATTTCATTTAATTAGGAACTATTTTTGAGTGGTTTTAATGCTTCGTTTTATATTTGTTGAGTAAAAAATCATTTAAACAAGATTTAGTACCTGGATTTATCTTTCTGAACTGTTCGCGAGTCGTTTCAGCTTCAGATGATTCACTTCTGTATATTCCTCCACTTGTGGCTGCGTGACTCATGGTCTTGAAGAAGTTTTACTTTGAATCCCATTCTGACACCATGTTGCTCATCTAGTGTATTTAAATAAGATAATGAGGCTTGGGTGTTCGTTTAAGTACTTTAATACACACAAACACATCAGTATGGATGACTGGAAAATTACACTTAAACAAACTAACCAATTGGCTGACTGCTACATACATACATGCTTTCACTCCAGCTGCTCACTCAAAATGGCACCTCTTGCTTGCATGTGCTTAGTACTTATATGCACGTGTCTGCAGACTGGAATGGCTCTTAAAGGTACACCTCACACTCTGATCTACAAAAACAACTCATCAAAAAAAGGTATTTTGTATGTATTGTTAATTCTGCAAACTTATTTAAAAATCTTTCATGGTCTCCTAGGGACATGGGACATAAGTGGATAATTTGTCTTGTTTAGGATAATTTAAACTTCAATAGCTTCTGTCTGTGAGTTACAGGAAATCTTTCTAGAAATAATTGGTCTCTGACAGATACTTGTACACTGCTGCAATTTCTAAATTTACTGAATGAAATAATGCACTGAAACTGAGTCTTTGGTACAACACGGACATGGATGTGCTCATGTTGCAGGAGATCATCAAGACAGGGCAATTAGCCACTGAACTATGTCAAATTGGATTGAGGTGTTCTGATCACATTGACTGATGTTGATATGTTACCAAGACTCCAGGTAAACATGGGAAAAAGGGGACTGTTGACAACAATCGTGACTTTTGACATTGAGTAGAACATCATCCTCATTTATTGGTAGTAAATATTTAACTGAGAGTAAATCTCAGGGTGAAAACCTCACTAACCAAATTTGAAAGCCAAAAATACAATATGTATTATGTGTCTGTACTGCTATACTCCTTTACAGATTGATATTTCCCTTGTGTCTTTCTACAGAACTTAATGCAAACATGAGTAAGGTCTCCATAACTCACCATTGTGATGATGCATTTGGAAGCATGTGATATGTATGTACCAGTGAGCTTTTCTTTATTGATGGACACAGATATCTGCATAATGTTCCTTATATTATTTGCACAGGTGATTATAGATCTTTTTGGGGCCTATCATGAGATAGCTATAGAAAGAGAAGGTCAGATTGCAGGTGTCAATGAGGTCATATTTTGTTTTGCATGACACCTCTGCAATACATGTGCATCTGGTTATGGCTATCAGAAATTCACAGTTTGTCTGCTTCTGGAATTTTCTGATAAAGGTTGTATTAGTCTGCCCATCCTAAATAAAACAAGTGGTAAAGCAAACACCAGTTCTAGAGACATTCAACCTATGACACTACATCAACAATACCAGATAATGTGGCAGATTTCTAACCCAATGTACCCACAGTTTTGGAACAGGCTGCCTTTATCTATCAATCTGAGTACTTCTTAGTAACCTATAAAACTAGTTTGGATGACTAGCTGGGTGGTCACAAATGTTCACTGGGAATATGTCTAGAAAGCTATTTTATGGGTGATATTGTTAATTTCCTATCAATATTGAGTGATGTGGCTAAGGTTCTTGATGGTCTTTGATCATAAACTTAGTAAGAACCTATGAGGTTTTCCACCAGGATGTCCTTGGCTGTACTAAGTGCTGATGTTGACCCAGCTTCCATATCACCAACACCAATGGATACTTCTGAGATGACATTTGTGCTCACAAGGCAGATGATACCTAATAGGTTCATAGGTAGGCACTAGGCTATCTGCCTGAGGGCATTTATAAGCCTAGCTGGCGTGTGTCGGCTTTCGCTGCCCAATTGATTAATTAACTGATCCTCTGTCAGGCAGAGCCAATGAAGTGATCCCAGGGGTGTATTTTCTGTTATCCATCCACTCTTCAAGGTTTCTCTTGAAGAGTGTTAGTGAGGGGCTCTGCCTGATGTAATTTGGAATTTTGTTCCAAAGCATGGGGAGTCCATGTGACAGGAATCTATCCCTCCAGCATGTTCTATTTATTGTTGTGGTGAGGTTTAGCTCACTAGACCGCATGGCTCACACTGACTTGGATTTCTTTAGGTGGAGCATGTCCATCAATTCTGAGTTGGACATGGCTTTGTAAGTCAGGCAGAGATCACCTCTGAGTAAGCGATATGCCACTGAGTACAGCTGGAGTTTTTTCAGTCGGGCTGCACAGGACATATGTTTGAGACCAGTAATCCTCTTGGTGAGGTACTTTTGTGGTCTTTCTAGCTGTTGGAAGTGTCTTCTGAGGTACATCCCAAATGGGGCATTGTACTCTATGATGGGACTAATGAGTGACGAGTAGAGCGGCACAATAACCTCTTTATTTCTAGATGCGAACACTTTCATAATTAGATGGGCCACATAGAAAGATTTCCTAACTACTTTGGCAATATGATTGTTAAAGGAGAGATTACTATCTACCTGGGTCCCCAGATCTCTTGTTACCTCTTCTGTACTAAGGGGGCTGCCACTTATGTGATAATTCGTGGGTGTTTTGCTTTTCCCAAATGGGATAACTATGCATTTTTGGCATTTAGCCTGAGGCCATGACTTTGACACCAGGTGTCCGTCTCAGTAAGGCCCTTTTGGAGGATGTCTGTGTCAGCCAGAGAGTCAATTATGGCTCCCTGTTTGCAGTCATCGGCAAACTTGGTTAGCCATAGTCCTCCTGTGTTTGCCTGTACTTCTGAGAAGTATATACTGAACAGTAGGAGTCCCAGGACCGAGCCTTGTGTGACACCACTTGTGACTGGTTTAGAGTTGGACCTGGAGCCCGCTATTCTTACTGTGTGAGTTCTGTCTATAAGCCAGTTGGCAACCCATCTCATGATGTAGGGGTTTATGTTCAGGCTGGTGAGTTTTTCTGTAATACCCGAGTGGGGAATGGCGTTGAAAGCCTTGGTGAGGTCAAGGTAGGCTGTGTGAACCACCTTTCCCTCGTCTATGGCCTTGGTGACTGTCTTGAAGAAGTCCACCAGGTTTAGTAGATACGAACTGCCCTTAACAAAACAGAACTGGGTTGGGTCAAGTGTTTGGAGGTTCCCAATGTCTTTGTTAATGAGTTCCATGATGATGCGCTCCATAGTCTTGCAGACCAGGCTAGTCAGGCTTATGGGGGGATAGTTACCAGGGTCAGTTGTGGCTCCTCCTTTGTGGAGAGGAATAAACATTTCTGTGCACCATTCTATGGGCATGTAGCCTGTGGAGAGGCTGAGGTTGAACAGCATGTTTAGGTGGGGGGTTAGTTTCTTCTGTAGTTCATGCAAGACGCAGCCTGGGACACCATCTGGTCCCATTGACGCTGTGTTTTTGGCTTTTGAAAGGGCTGTTTTCACCTGTGCGTCTGTGATTTTTGGGACACTACACTTTTCTGGTATTGTTGTGGACCCTTTTGGAGGTGAGAGTGGGGTGAAGTTTGCAGTGAATCTATCTGCTAGGATGTTGGCAATATCAGTAGGTTCAGTATATTTTGTGCTATTTTGCACTAGTTCAGTGCATATCTGCAAGTTGCCACTTAGATTCTTAACATAGCTAAAGAAGGCTTTGTGGTTATCTTTTGAATCCTTGGCTATTTTTCTTTCAAAGTTAGCCTTGGATGATTTCATGAGGGACCTCAGTTTCTTACTGATACTGGTCAGGAATGTCTTTCCTTCTTGGGATTTTCTTTTTTTCTGAACTTGTTTCCTCCTTCTATTGTATAGCCTGCTTATTGCAGGGGTCCACCAAACCGGCTTCCTTCTCTTAGAGGAGTGAGCCTTGATTTTGCTAGGGATGGCATGATCCATGCATCCTTGCAGGTGCTCATAGAGTGCATTTGTAAAGGTTTCTGCATCTTGGGCACCATTATCCTTTAGCATGGGGGCTGTGAAACTTACCACCTCTGTCTTAAGTAAGGTGAAATTTGCTTTAATGCAATGGAACTGCTGGATGCAGCTAGTGGTGACACACAGTACACTGTCAGAAGACAAATCTTAGTTGCCTCCACTGTGTCAGTACTGACAACAGAAATGTCCAGCATGATGGACATGAAAATTACAGAGGTACAAATGGGCTCTTAGTCAAGCACCAGTTATGATGTCATCCAGAAAGATTTTGCTTTTCCTTTTTATACAACAACAACTATACATGAACAGCATGAGTTGAGAATGCTTGCAGCAGCCCTAGGGAGGTGGGCATATGTGGATACAGACATAGATATCAACTGTGAGCTGCTTGGGCTGCTCATAGACATCTGCTTATAGAGTCAAGTTAACATTTATGTAAACAAATAATAGGTACACAGCATGCTTGATGGTGCTGAGCTGCCATGAAATGTTACTGACCATGCAAAATACAACAGATGCTACTATTACCCAGAACCATCAGTTGTTTTCCTTGATATGTGGCAGACGCCAGTAGCCTAATGGACAAGGCACTGGACTCCTAAGCCAAGGACTGTGGGTTTGAGTCTCATTTTGGTTGATCTTGATACAAGTAGAGCTTTTAACCTATTAGTTAGAGGCAGTTAGTAAATCACCACCTACATAAATCACATTTGTGGGTCACATTTGCTTATAAGGGATTTAGTGGTTGTTAGCCTAATATACACCTATACACCCATGAAACTATGAATATCAGGGATCTTGTTTTATTGTCATATGGTCCAGCAGAACATGGCATGATTCTGATTGGTCATTGCTGTGGTGTTCCATAGTAAAACCTTGATAATACTGCCTGCAGGTAGTATGGGTAGTACATCCACTACTGTGGATTTACCTTTAACTCTTGATACACAAAGATATGACCAACCCCAAGGTCTGCTTCAGCAAGACTGATTTTGAATAAGGTAAACAATACTGGCAGACCTAAGACATGAGTGCAATTAAAGAGCAGGACATTTCATAAATAATCATAATTTATGTGATAGTTTCTCCAATTGTTTGTCAATAGAGCACTGTAACAGTTTCCCTTCTAGTTTGATCCTTCTCTTTTAGGAACTATACTTTTAACATCTAGGAATCACATGATACTGTGATTTATTTTGGACAGCCTCAAAAAAAAAAAAAAAAAAAAAAAAAAAATATATATATATATATATATATATATATATATATATATATATATAGGTTTTATCCCATAGAATGTTAAGCGAACATCCTATACTTAGTATTGTGCATCGCTTAATATCCGTCTGCATAATGTCCGATTGCATTTACGTCCACTTCATGCAGTATGGATGTGAATGCAGTCACACATTATATGGAAGGACATTAAGCAGTGCATACCTGCATATAAATCCTTTTCAGGCTGTCCAAAAAATATCACAGTATCATATTTTCCAGTTTGCCAACAAAGAACTAATCTTCAGCACAGATTTGAAAACTCTATGAAATTAATTTCCTGTGCAGTACCTCCTATGCTTCTTGCTCAGTGTCTAAATGAGACATCCTTAAATAAATGTCTTAAAAAACAGTTTTTATTGTTTTGTTGCAAAAATCATAACAATCTTCTGGCATAACATGAGTAACAAACAGGATCTAATCTCCTGTAACAGTTACAGTTTTTTCCTGTACTCCTTTTCCACAGTAATGTCCCAGTCAGACAGAAGGTATGATTGTACAGGTTATCTATAGCTCAATCACATGATCAGTGCTGTGCTTTTTTATGTGTATGCATGTTTCTGTGTGACTGGAAAATATGGCAGAGCACCGAGGAAATGCGTATTTCTTTCAGTGCTCAGCATTTGCAAAAATGGTTATTATAGATCAAGGCAATTTATACCCTAACTGTATGCATACCTCTCAAACAACAGACTTGGTAATAGGAGGAAAAGTCCTTAAAAATAGGTACATCCAGCCAAAAATCTAGACATTTAATTAGCATATTAGTACCAAATAGAACATAACTCTTCTTATTTCCAGTAGGAATAGGTTCATCGATTCATAGCAGATTATGACGCTAGTGGCTTACGAACCCTTACTTGCCTGGCCATTATTACCCTAATTTTACCTGATTTTTGATCCTTAAAGGGCTAGAGGATGGCTAAGTCCATGACTGTGCTGTCTGAATTTTAAACCAACTGTTTATTATTGTTTGTGGAAATGTTATTTGTGGAGCTTTTCTCCCCAGGCCTCTGCTGAAAAAGGACCCATGTCCAGTCGGACTTTTCCAGTAATCGAATGTAAAATAAAACAATAAAATAAATGCATAAAAGGAAGTCCATCAGAGTGAGCAGCCATGACCTGCCCTTGACAAAGCTGGACTGGGATGGGTCCAGTGTTTGGAGATTACTTATGTTGGTATTTATCAGGTCCAGGATTATTCTTTTCACGGCCTTGCATATAAGACTAGTCAAACTTGTGGGTCTGTAATTTCCCGAGTCTGTTGATGATCCCTCTTTATTTAGAGGGATGAGTGTTGCTGTCCTCCACTCCACAGGGACAAAGCCAGTCTGGAGGCTTTGGTTAAACAGAGATCTGAGTGGGCCTGATATGTCCTGCTTCAAGCTATTTAAGAGGCACCCTGGAATACTGTCTGTTGTGATCCATCAAAGACATGTTTTTAGCTGTAGAGAGTGCAGTGGCGACCTGTTATTTGGTGATGAGTGGTAGAGGAATGGTGGGGGGTATTTCTTGGGAGGTAGCTGAAGGTGATGGGAAGGTGAAATTTCAGCTGAATTTATCAGCCAACAGATTACTATATCTTCTGGATGAGTGTAGGTGATGCCGTCTACAACAAATTCCACAAATTGTTGGGTGTCGTCCTTAAGATTACAGACATAAC
Source organism: Protopterus annectens (assembly GCF_019279795.1). NCBI lineage: Eukaryota > Metazoa > Chordata > Ceratodontiformes > Protopteridae > Protopterus > Protopterus annectens. The sequence goes on along the minus strand of NC_056735.1, from coordinate 933,084,534 downwards.
TGAAAAATATCTTATGGTTATACTTAGCGTGGGAGGCTATTTGCTTTTGAAGACTTGACTAGTCCCCTGATTTGTTTGTTCAGACTAATGAGGGAGTTTCTGCTCTGTTTTGCGCATTCTCTTTTACTTCTACAGGATTTTCTTTATTTTGTTGTACAACCTAGTTATACCAGGGGTCTATTAGGGTGGCTTGTTTTTGTGATTTGTCCTAGGCTTATTTTGGTCTGGTACTGATGTTTCTATGCAGTTGTTTATATGCCTATACAGGGCTTTTTTGTACACTTCTGCATAGGCTTCTGTGTTTTTGGATATGGGGGAAGTTGTAAACTATCTATGCAGTCACCTAATGTATGTACTGTTTGGTATCTACTTTTCTGAAGTACAGGCTAACACAGAAGGTGTTTGGCTAACAAAGTTTGCAGATGACTGCAAACTAGGAGCCATAATTGAAACTTCTAATGATGTGGACATCCTACAAAAGGGCCTCACTGAGACAGATGCCTGGTGTCAAAGCCATGGCCTCAAGCTCAGTGCCAAAAAGTGCATTGTCATCCCCTTTGGTAAAAACTCTGTACCCATGAGCTACCACATAGGTGGTAGTCTACTTAACACTGAAAGTGTGATAAGAGACCTTAGGACACAGGTGGACAGTAGTCTCTCCTTTGATAATCACATTGCCACAGTAGTCAGGAAATCCTTCTATGTGGCACACCTCATCACAAAAGATTTCTCATCCTGGAAAAAAGAGGTAATTGTTCCCCTCTACTCATTACTCATTAGACCCATTATAGAGTACAACACCCCTTTTGGTATGTACCTCACAAGACATCCACAACAACTGGAAAGGCCGCAGAAATACCTCACAAAGAGGATTACTGGCCTTAAACAGATGCCCTATGCAGACCGTCTCAAAAAACTCCAGCTTTACTCCATTGCATATCGCCTACTCAGAGGCGATCTCTGCCTAACATACAAAACTATGTCAAACCCAGAGCTGTTGGACATGCTCCACTTAAAGAAATCCCAATCCCTCTGAGCTACATGCTCTAGGGACCTAAACCTTGTCACCACAATAAACAGAACATGCTGGAGGGATAGATTCCTGTCCCAGAGACTTCCCATACTCTGGAATAAACTACCTATCTATATCAAACAAAGCTCCTCATTAGCATTTTTCAAGAAAACTCTTGATGATTGGATGGGAAATAGGAAATTTTCCCCGGAGATTACCTCTGTGGCTCTGGGTGGTGAAAGTCAGGGTACCTTTTTGGCTAGGCTTGTATAGGCCCTAGGGCTAATAGCCTAGTATCTACCTATGAACCTATAATAGGAGAAAGTTTGCCTTAAAAAAATTCTTAAAGGTTTTGGAGTTAGCTGGGAGTTCTAGTTTTATATTTATTTCAAGAGAGACTGGTTTGTTACCTGATTAACCAGTAAGGACATCACACTTGGGAAGGTGTAACACACTCCCATATTTGTGAGTACCAAGTCTAAGATATTTGTACCACTAGTGGGTGACCAGACAAGCTGCTCCAGGGCATTTGCAATGAGAAAGTCTAGAAACTGTTGAGCCTGTATATTAGTGATTGTGTATGCTACCCAGTTAATGGAGGGGTAGTTGAAATCACCTATGAGTACGGTATTGGACTGAAGGGTTAGTGATTCTAGTAAATTCGGGTATGGTGTTTGGGTTTCCTGGTTCATGGTGAGGGAATCTGTAGCTAGCAAGGATATGATAATGGATTTTTCCTCTGGTTAGTTAGACATGGAGTAGCTCAAGCATGATATACTGTTTGACCAGTTGAGGTTTTCTTATCCTTTATACCTCCATTATTTGCCCTTTCTTGTGCACTGGGTGAATGGAACATGTAGTAGACATTATAACCTTGCACTCCTGGAGTGCTTTCCATGGCTTCAAACCAAGTCTCAGTAACTGCACAGACATCACCATTCATCCTGAGGAGTGCTTCCAAGGAGTGTACTTTCTTGTTGAGACTCCTATCATTGAGCAGTAAGTAATATCTTTAGCTTTTGCTGACTAGATTTGGAGTGTTTGAAGGTTTGTCTGGCAATGCTTAAAAAAGGCACTATTGGGTAGGATAATGTTTTGGCCAATATACAAAAGCCTAATGGTGATGGGTGAAGACCATCCTTGGCAAAGCAGCAAAGCTTGTCAGTCATGTTCTTCCAGGCTGACAAATATTGGACCCCTGTGGAATGACACCTGCAGCTAAGACAATTATTAGTCAATTTTGTTCTGCTGGTATTATGACATCATTGAACAGTAAAAAATAAAGCAGGAGGTAGCAGCCACAACAGTGTGTGTGAGTGTGTGTGTGTGTGTGTGTGTGTGTGTGTGTGTGTGTGTGTGTGTGTGTGTGTGTGTGTGTGTGTGTGTGTGTCTATCACTGACAACCTGCTTGGTGTTTTTTTGTGTCTGAATGTGAGAGTTTTGCTTTCAGTAGAAATTACATTTTACACATACTCTATTCGTCTGTTTCAGAATTAAGTGGTTGACTGTGTACATAAGGCAACTGCTACATTGCCTCAGGATGCACATGTTCCCCAAGATAGATGCACAAGAACAGGAAAGTAACTATCCATGATTGTAGGTCCTTAACATGTGCTTTACAAGAGAAAGGGATAGGGGGTGTTTGCAAATGGATGAGGGATGGGTGCTTACTTAGTGAAAACTACAGTTAACCTATCTGGTGACACTTCCCAGCATACAAACTAGTTGCTCTTTGACCAGCGATAGTTTTGAGTGCTGTAATAATGTAATCTAGTGCTAACTAAATGTGGGGATGCTGCTGAGTGCACAGACTAGTCGCTCCTTGTGTATTGCGGGACTGTGGAAAATTTTAGAGGCAGTTTCAATAGAAAAAGTACAATTTCTTGTGATTGTGTATATTCAGGGCACCACTAATTGCTGCTGAGTGAAGAGCAGTGGTGGGCAATTGTGAGACTTGTATACAAGCAGAAAAGGCTAGTTTTAAATGAGGTATGCCCACAGGCCAATCAGGTAAGCACATAATAAGCTTTCCAGCAGCAATTCCCATCTCAGATAGGTGAAATCAGCCTTTTCCTGCCAGAAGAGTGCATACTTTAACCTAATTAATGTAAAATGACTAGTTTCAAACTCAAGTGTTACGGAACCACAAAAATAGA